>NW_017689992.1:0-670 GCF_001879085.1 Nicotiana attenuata
GTGACGAGGAAGGTCAGGGCCCTACTGAGGCAAAGTATAATAATGATAATTAACAGTATGAAAATCTGACAGAAATAATGAGTACAGCAGCGAACTAAGGCAGGTCAACGAGGCAATAACAACTACAAAAGAACAGAGTAAACACAGAATAAATACAGCTCAATATCAATGATAACAATGAGGATCTCCCAGGATACCGTCCTGTAGCCCTTTTCTCAACTATCCAGTGGATCTCCCGGGATACCGTCCCGTAGTCCATCATATGTGTATATCCGAAGAATCTCCCGGGATACCGTCCCGTAGTCCAACTATCAATGTGCGGGGGGATCTATCGGGAATCTAACCCGCAATCCCAAAGTAAATGTAAAGGGGGATCTATCGGGAATCGAACCCGCAGTCCCAAAGTAAACAAACGAGAGGGGAGCTACCGGAATCCCACATCCGTAGTCCCAATGTAAATGCGCAACCACAACCAGAAGGTATTCAAAAATGGAGTACCAAAGACAAACATCAGGTAGTACTAGCCTAGCATGCTTCACGTAGTACAGTCAAGGCAACTTAAACAATTAGGCAAATTAAATCAACTAAACATGCTTTTCTAATCTAGCACAGGTTATAATTGCAAGTAGAATAAAGCAAATATGAAAGGAACTCAATCTCAATATCTTAA
>NW_017689992.1:4683-5777 GCF_001879085.1 Nicotiana attenuata
GGGAAGCAACCCCGCCTGAGCCAAGGTGGTGTACATGCTCATGAACTGAGCCGAAGTCTCCTGGAGCGCTGGAGTAGTAGTGGCAGTAGTAGGTGTGCCAGGTGCCTGGGCTCCGGCTGGGTCTGCTGGTGGTACCTCGGCGGCAGCTCGCGCAGGTGCCCTGGCTGCACCACGTACGCGTCCTCGACCTCTCCCCCGGCCCCACGCCTCTGACGGCTCGCGAGTAGGGGGCGCGGGGTGCCTGATCATCTCGAGTGGAACGTGTCCTCACCATCTGTGAGAGAATAGAAGTCAGAAGTTTAGAATTTATGTCAAAATATCGCACGACAAGGAATTCAAATGAAATGAAGATTTTTCCTAAACAGTTACATAGCCCCTCGTAGATAAGTACAGACGTCTCCGTACCGATCAGTAAGATTCTAATAAACCGGCCTGTGTTTCCGTGACTCCTATGAACCTAGAGCTCTGATACCAACTTGTCACGACCCTAGTTCACCAACTGTGAACATGTCATGACGGCACCTGGTCCCCATGACCAGGTAAGCCTAACAGTGCGGAAATAACAATTCAACTTGAGGAATAATCAATTAAAACCGAACAAGTTAAAACAATAACTGCATATAAAGGCCACTCGGCCTATACAACTCAAAAGAAATGCGGAAGTCTGCAACACCATCCCAAAATCCGGAAACTCACGGGAAACACAGGCTAAAGAAGTACTGTAAATGCTCTAATCTCCAGAATATCTACATCAAGAATATGATAGGATAACAGCTCTACAACTAGAATAAGGAAGAAGACTCTTCGGTCTGCGGACGCTGCAGATATACCTCGAAGTCTCCGTGAATCTTCTCGCCTCATGGATAGGGCGCCTGAGAAGAGGTACCTGGATCTGCACATGAAAAATATGCGCAGGAAGGGCATGAGTACACCACAACGGTACTCAGTAAGTGCCAAGCCTAACCTCGGTTGGGTAGTGACGAGGAAGGTCAGGGCCCTACTGAGGCAAAGTATAATAATGATAATTAATAGTATGAAAATCTGACAGAAACAATGAGTACAGCAACGAACTAAGGCAGGTCAACGAGGCAATA
>NW_017689993.1:0-691 GCF_001879085.1 Nicotiana attenuata
ATCACTAATGGCCATCGGCCTTATTACATAAAGCGGAAATGGAAATTCCTATCTATTTGGTCCCCGAGGGACCTTCCCCAGACTCGCCATCATTGGCTCCATCGAACAGCTTCCCTAGCTCGCGCAGTCCTAGTAGCAAGTAAGCTCTGGCCAGATGTCCGCCTTCATTTCCTTCAGCAGTCCGGCAGTCTTCGACCCTCTTCAGAAACTTCTTTTCCAATTCTACTATACCTCGCTCCAAATAGACCAATCGTTTGTTGGTATTGACAGCCATATCCTTCCACTCTTCAATTAGTTTTTGATTGGCTTCCTGTATCTCCCGGTGCTCACTTTCACATTCCCGAATCCTCTTGCGCAGTTGGTTGTACTTGACCTGTGCTTCAGCCTTTTCATCGATGATCCTGTGACCTCGAACAAACCTGGGTTAACTCAGACCATTGTGATTATCCTCCATATAGATGAGTAGTACTTCGGGAGAAGGCTATAAGAGCATTTATCGATTAATTAGCAACCATGGGTGAATTATATGAAAGGGAGAGTTAATTAGAACACAATACGAATGGTGAATCGATCACAACCCTGGAATACTTGTCTCTACTGAATACACAACAATCAATTCGTTACTTGATAATTTAGTATTACTTAGAATCGTAGTATAGTATAATCATATTATTGGACTTTGATTTAGTTG
>NW_017689993.1:4947-5776 GCF_001879085.1 Nicotiana attenuata
AGAAAACAACAATGCTAGTTTAAAGTAGTTTTAAATACTGACAGAAAGTAATAAAGTAGACATAGCTAGTAGAAAGCTGTAAGTAAACACATTGTGGTGATGTTGAAACTTAAATTAGGACATACCAGTTTCAAAGAAACAAATAGAGAAAATGCAGTAGTCTTGTAAAAAGCCACAGTGCAGACAAGAAAGAGAGTAAGAGTTCAGAAGAGATTGTGAATTGTGAAGTCGGGGGATTGTTAAACCGTGTGCTGTGTGTTAGAGAGTCGTGTATTTATAGTGTAAAAGTCATGGGGAAATAAGGTAAGAAAATAATTGAAGAACTGATTGTCAATCAATTACACAAGACTCCCTTTAATTAAGGGATTCAATTCAAACGGGTATAAACCAATTAAGGAAAGTAATTAATCAAACACTTTGTGCAAAGTAGGCAATTAGGGGTGAATACGTAAGAGTTTTATTTAAAACAGAATTTTGAAATACACGGTTGTGCAATTAAGGAAAGAGAATCAATTAATAGCCAAGAAATCAGCGGTCTGAGATTTGTTATGAATGAACCGAGTCAAAAGATGGGAAAGGGTTTTTAACTTAAAGAAAATTAGCAAACATGGAAAGGGAATCAATTAGACCCATATTCAGAGGGGAGTATGGACTAATTACAGATTTAAAAACTGCTTTAGAGGGAAGTTCATCATATATAAGGAGCATACAAACACGTTAAGCATGAAAGAAGACTGTAGTGTCATTGTAAAATCAATAGAAAATCCAGTATAGAAGAGTTTAGCAAAAGGTCAGAGTCATATAAAAACAAAGAAGTCCAAACTCAATT
>NW_017689994.1:0-5776 GCF_001879085.1 Nicotiana attenuata
ATTCATCATCAACTGGATTCTCAGCTAGATGATCAGCCAGCGCTTGTGCTTTCATTGCAGTCCGAGTCACGTAGACAATATCAAACTCTGTAAGCAAGATTTGCCATTTCGCCAACCTCTCTGTGGGCATGGGCTTTTGAAAAATATACTTCAATGGGTCTAACCGAGAGATGAGATAGGTGGTATAGGCTGACAAGTAATGTTTCAACTTGTGCGCTACCCAGGTTAAGCACAACACGTCCTCTCGAGTTGAGTGTACTTTACCTCATATGATGTGAACTTCTTGCTGAGGTAGTAAATCGCCTGCTCTTTCCTTCCTGTGATATCATGCTGCCCCAGTACATAACCAAAAGAATTATCCAGCACGGTCAAATAAAGGATCAAGGGCCTTCCCGGCTCCGGCGGGACCAACACAGGTGGACTAGCCAAATACTCCTTAATCTTGTCAAATGCTGCTTGACATTCGTCCGTCCATCTGACCGCAGCATCTTTCTTTAGCAGCTTGAAGATGGGCTCACAAGTAGTTGTAAGCTGGGCAATGAACTTGCTGATGTAATTCAACCTGCCAAGCAAACTCATCACATCTTTCTTGTTCCTTGGCGGCGGTAGCTCTTGGATGGCTTTGATCTTAGACGGGTCTAATTCGATACCTCGCCGACTCACCACGAATCCCAATAACTTCCCCGATGGAACTCCAAACGCACACTTTGCTGGATTAAGCTTGAGGTTGTACCTGCGGAGTCTCTGGAAGAATTTCCTCAAATCCCTAACATGGTCACATTGTTTCCTCGACTTTATGATCACGTCGTCCACATAGACTTCGATTTCCTGATGTATCATGTCATGGAACATGGTAGTCATTGCCCTCATATACGTTGCCCCTGCGTTCTTCAACCCAAATGGCATGACTCTATAACAATACGTTCCCCACGGCGTGATGAATGCCGTCTTTTCCGCATCCTCCTCATCCATCAAAATCTGGTGATAACCCGCATAACAATCCACAAAGGAACCAATCTCATGTTTGGCACAGTTCTCAATCAATATATGGATGTTTGGGAGTAGGAAGTTATCCTTCGGGCTCGCCTTATTGAGATCACGGTAATCAACACACACTCTGGTCTTTCCATCCTTCTTTGGTACAGGCACCACATTAGCTAACCAGGTAGGATATCGAGTAACCCGTATGACCTTCGCCTCAAATTGCTTGGTAACCTCTTCTTTGATTTTCACACTGATATCTGTTTTAAATTTCCTCAACTTCTGCTTGACAGGAGGGCATTCCGAATAAATGGGCAATTTGTGGACCACCAGATCGGTACTTAAACCCGGCATATCATCATATGACCATGCGAAAACATGTTTGTACTCAAACAACAATTTAATTATCTCCTCCCTGAGCGGGGCTTCCAAATGGACACTTATTTTTGTTTCCCGAACATTCTCCTGATCCCCTAGATTGATTGCCTCTGTGTCATTCAAGTTAGGTTTGGGTTTTTCCTCAAATTGATTTAATTCTTTACTGATTTCTTCCAAAGCTTCCTCGTCATCGTATTCCCCCTCGCCATCACACTCAATTTCTTGTATTACTATTTCATATTGATTATCAAGACTAGGCCGGAGACTCCTCATGCATGACACATCATTGAAACCAGCATAAAAGAGACACGACTCCTTCCGAATTGGAAGAGGAGTAGCTTCCCAGTTATTGAGCTTAGCCTGAGACCCCACGAACTGCACATCAACTTTACTCGGCCCTTCGTCTGGTTCCACCATATTCACTTCATCGAAAACCCTTTCAAACCTTTCAATCATCTCCTTGTCAGGTTCTATCACCACCGAATTTGGCAGTACTGTTGCTGGGGGTCGTTTGGTACCAGGCCGGACGAAGGAACGGGAAAGGCGAGGAATAGGTTTTGGGAGGGTCCACACTCTCTTTTTCATCTTTTTGGCTCTCCTTATGTCAGCAGTAGTGGGTTTGAAACCTAGCCCGAAAGTGTCCAGATTTCCAGGAAGAGACACTGGCTATATGATTCCCTGCAGTGAAGCACCCAAACCCTTTCCGGGCAAGAATCCGTTCCTTATCATCTCTGAGGCTACCATAACAGATGCGGCAGCTATCTTGGGCATAGGAACACACTCCCCTTCCGGGATTTTAGCAACTGGCACTGTGTCCATGACTTGGTACACCCACGGACCTTTGTCATTTTCAACTTCCTCGAAGGGTGTAATAGCATTACAAGAATTGTCCTCCACATGGACCACGATCTCTTGCCGATCCCATTCAAATTTGACCATTTGATGCAAAGTAGACGGTACTGCCTTTGCGGCATGAATCCAGGGCCATCCCAATAAAAGATTATAGGAAACACTAACATCGAGCACTTGAAACTCTATAGTGAATTCCACAGGTCCTATTGTTAACTCCAGCACAATATCTCCCATTGTGTCTTTCCCTCCGCCATCAAATCCCCGTACATAGATGCTATTTTTATGAATTCTTTCACTGTCAACTTTCAACTTTTCTAGAGTAGAGCAAATGTTTGCACTAGACCCATTATCAATTAACACCCGAGTCACCACGGCATCTTCACACTTCACTGTGAGGTAAAGGGCTTTATTATGTTCAGTTCCTTCCAATGGCAACTCATCATCAGAAAACGTTACCCTGTTAACCTCGAAAATTTTGTTTGTAATCTTCTCAAGATGATTCACAGTGATTTTATCTGGCACATGGGCTTCGTTTAGAATCTTCATCAACGCCCGGCGGTGTTCATCCGAATAGATCAATAAAGACAATAATGAGATCTGCGCCGGGGTTTTCCTCAATTGTTCCACGATCGAATAGTCTTGTGCCTTCATCTTTTTCAAAAATTCTTCAGCTTCTTCTTCAGTAACAGCCCTCTTTACCGGTGCCGGATTGTCTTTAGTTGCTTTAACCTTTCTCAATTCTTCAGGGGCAAGGCACCTCCCTGATCTAGTCAACCCATGAGTTTCGCACACTTCTTCTTTAACTTCCTTTCCTTGGTACATCACAGTCACCCTATCATAATTCCACGGGACAGCTCTTTCACTAACCACAGGCAACTGAGTCACCGGTTTGATGATAACTGGTTCTGTTCGAGCGCCTTTTACAACCAACACAGGCTTAACAACTGCTTCTGGTATTGTCACTTTAACAGGTTCTGGTTTTACTATCATCACTAGTTCACTGATTGTCCGTTCCACTGCGACCAATGCTTTCCCGCCAATCAATTTCTCATTTGCTTTATTTTCACTTGCCTTAATCATCATCATAGTTTGCGACGACTTCTTGTATTCTCCCTTCTGCACTAACTCGATCATGTGAGCCTCATGATGAATTGGTAATGGATTCTGCGTGATATTGGGAGTCTCCGGAGCCTGCACTTCAATTCTCCGTGTATCAATAAGTTCATGAATGGCAGTTTTCAGATGCCAACATTTCTCCATGTCATGTCCTGGCACCCCTGAGCAATACTCACAGTTTACTGAATTGTCCAGGTTCCTTGGGGGAGGGTTTGGCAATTTGGGTTCGATCGGGTTCTACATGCCCAACTGTCTTAGTCTGTGGTACAGGCTAGTGTAAGATTCACCCAAGGGAGTGAAAGTCTTCTTCTTTTGCAACCTATCATTCTTGAATGCGGAATTGGGTCGGAAACCGGTTCCAGCGGGATTTCTGTTGGTTCTTGGGGGTGGGTAGGTGTTTTGAGATGAGTAAGTATTTTGTGGAGTGGGTGCGCGCCATTGTGCATGGGTAGGAAGTTGGGGGTATGTCTGGGCATGGTGGACAGAGAAATGGGGAGCGGGAGGTGAGTAGTAATGTTGCGGTGGGCCATATGGGGTATGTGGGTAAGTTTGGGGGTGAGGGCGGGGTTGGTGATAATATGGTGACGGACCCCTGGACCAAGCTCTTGATTCCACTACTGCCACCTCTTCTTTCTTCTTCTTTCCCAATACACCTCCGGTGCCGCTTTGAATAGCCTGAGTAGTTGCTTTGAGCGCTGAATAGCTCATAATCTTGTTAGACTTGAGACCCTCTTCCACCATACTTCCCATTTTCACGACCTCATTGAAAGTTTTCCCCACTGCGGACACCAAATGACCATAATAGGTTGGCTCCAAAGCCTGAAGGAAATAATCAACCATCTCATTCTCTTTCATTGGAGGATCGACTCTTGCTGCCTGCTCTCTCCACCGGAAACCATATTCTCTAAAGCTTTCTCCGGGCTTCTTCTCGATTTTAGTCAGTGACAGACGGTCCGGGACAATTTCGAGATTGTACTGGAAATGACATGCAAATGCTTGAGCCAGGTCGTCCCAGGTGTACCATCGGGTATGGTCCTGTCGTGTGTACCACTCCAACGCTGCTCCACTTAGACTTTGACTAAAGTAAGCCATTAATAGCTCATCTTTTCCCCCAGCTCCTCTCATCTTGCTGCAGAATCCCCTCAAGTGGGCCACCGGATCACCATGGCCATCATATAAGTCAAACTTGGGTAACTTGAATCCTGCTGGCAACTGGACGTCAGGAAACAGGCACAGGTCCTTGTAGGCTACACTCACTTGTCCTCCGAGTCCCTGCATATTTCGGAATGACTGTTCTAGGCTCTTGACCTTCCGGATCATTTCATCTTGCTCAGGGTTTTTGGGAGGCTTTTCTTCTTCAGCTGAGAGATCAAGGCGGGGAGTGTAAGGGTATGGTTCCGGGGGTTTGAAAGTGGCTTCGGGTGGGTAGTACTGGTTATCATGAGTTTGGAACACGGGTTCGCTAGATGACCTGTGTAGCGTGGTAGGTGGGGGAGCCACGAACACTGGAGCGATTGGTGGTGGAGGACATGGAATTTGTTTGGGTGGTGGGGGTGGTGGTGTTTGAGAGGTAGTTCCGTAGTATTGCTGGTAAATAGGGAAGGCAGGAGATGAGTTCACTGTGGGAGGATCTTGAGGCTGAGCTGGTCGTGGGAGGTAAGTGGGGTTAGCAGGGTAGGCTGGTGGTGGATGTCCCTTCGACCAGGCCTGGTACATCTCGGCCATTTGTTGCTTTAGGTTATACATCTCCTCCCTCATTGTATTAACGTCCACTACTTCCTCCTCTCTGGATAGGTCGACAATGCTTGCTTCTAAATCCTGATTGCCCATGTTTGACTTGTCCTTGGAGCGGGTGTTGTAAGGATGGGTTTCCAGAATGCCAGTCAACTTAACCACTTGCCTGGACTCATCAACAACAACTTTGTTAGCGGTTAGGGCATTAACAGATAGATAACCGCACATTGACGGGTGGATGCACCTAAGCAGTTAACCATTTCTATTATGCCTTTGCTCAGTCACATGCGTCATCCCGGCTTTCCATTTCCTTTTCTTGCCCATGGCAAACTTTCTTCTCTCTTTTTCAAAATTAATTTTCCACTCTTTTCTTTCCTTTTTCTCTTTGTTTTGCTTTCCCTCTTTTGGTTTTCTTTCCTTTTTGTTTTTCCCCTTTTTGTATCATTCTTTTCTGGTTTTTCCTTTTATTTATTTAGAAACGGTCGAATCCTATGGAGATTGCCTACGTATCACGACCCCGCGTGAATCAGACCAAGCGTAGTTCGTGAGAATAAATCTAAAAATAGAAGCAAAAAGTTGTTTTGAGATTTTCAATTTTATTGATAGCAAATACGTCTATTACAACGACTCAAACAACTAACAGACTCTAATGCAGAAAGAACTACAGACTCACCATCCCTATGAAACTACAGACTCAATCAACTGACTGACTTTT
>NW_017689995.1:0-770 GCF_001879085.1 Nicotiana attenuata
AATCAACTTCAGATCTAAGGCAACAGTATCCTAAGCCAACAGCTTATAACCCAGGCTTAAACAAGACTTGAATTCAATTTGTAAATCCCAAAACAGACTCCGAACACCAAGTTAAACCATTTTGAATCATGCATGATTTTCAGCAATGAAAGAATTTCAGATCAAAAGCTAATGAGGTAGTGATTTGGCACTTTTTTCTGATTTTCTACGTTTATCTTGAATGACAGTAAATTCTGCAGCCTTCTATGTTTTTTCTGGATTTTTAGCTCTCTAAAACCTTCCTAAAAATAAACTGTGCAGCCTTTACTTCTGGATTTTTTAACTCTCAAAACCTTGCCCTCTAAGGCAAGAAATGGTTCCTTTTATAGGCAAGTAACTAGGGCAGCCCTTGCAAGCTACCTGCTCCGGAGTACTGCAGCAGGAGTCTGGGCTTCTCCCCCCGCCTGGGAAGTGGCTGGTGCTACAGGAAGCAATCCTGCTCGGGTGATACTCTCCATGAATCCCACCAACCGGACCAAAGCATCCTGAAGAACTGGGGTAGCAATAAACCCCGCTGGGACCTGAGCTGGGCCCACCGGAACCGCTGCAGCTGGGGCCGAAACCTCCTCCTCAAGGTCAACCTGGGGCTCCGTCACTGGTGCTGCTTCTTGGGGTTGAGCCTTGCCCCTACCTCGGCCCCTGGCATGGCCACGTCCTCTGCCCCTAGCGGGAGCTGTCGGGGGCTCGGACTGCTGATCGGTAGATGAGGAAGCGCGTGTTCTCGCCATCTG
>NW_017689995.1:4192-5776 GCF_001879085.1 Nicotiana attenuata
GGAAGGTCCTGAAAATCAAATCAAGGCGTATCCTAAAGACTGACACTTTTACGACTGAATCATACTACGCTACAACAGAATTTATGCTACATCTTGCTATCTAATGGAAATCTTAAAACTTGGTCCCACTATTCAGGGGGGTCCTGACAACTCTAATTGAATCCTGTCTTAAACCATGCAAACTTTGCAGTCAACTTACATTCTTATATGATTTGTTTTGAAATTTATCTAAGCCCTATTTTTCAGGAAGGTCCTGAGAGTTTACGGTCAAACCTGTTTTGGTGCTTGCTCTTCCCCTACGGAGTGTTTCTCCGAAACAAACAAAAACTTTCTGCCCCTATTTCAATCAAAGAAAAATCTTGTCAGTTTAAAATGGTGGTTAGTTGATGGCATTCTTGCTGAAGGTGTCTCCGCTGCTATGTTTTGCTTTGCCCTGCTTCCCGAACTGGCCCTGAACTGCTTGACTTTCTGACTGACTTTCAAACCCCATGACCTTCGATGACCCGAGTGTTTTATACCCTGACCGTTGTTTCACATCTCTGACCCCTTTTATCCGAAACTTTGCATCTCCCATAAAATTACCCAACCAACCCACCGATGAAACTTCTGGTGACCCCTTGTATCTTACTTTGCATCCTGCTATCCTTGGTATGTTCTGGTCACACTATGTTTTGCAATTTTGGAAGCTGGTAGTGGGCTTTGAAATCCTTTCTTATTTGCTTTGAACAAAACTGACATTGAAACATCTTAGAGAACAAACCCCAAAAGGAATAAAATGCAATGACCTTGAGAGTTAAGGATAAAGAAAATCCAAAACTGGATGACTTACTAAAAGGAAAGAAGGAAGAGAGACTTATCTGAGTGGAACAGCTGGTACCATTGATCA
This sequence comes from Nicotiana attenuata, assembly GCF_001879085.1. Classification (NCBI taxonomy): domain Eukaryota; kingdom Viridiplantae; phylum Streptophyta; class Magnoliopsida; order Solanales; family Solanaceae; genus Nicotiana; species Nicotiana attenuata. The sequence continues at coordinate 5,079 of NW_017689995.1, forward strand.
TGACATGCATTTTGGACTAACCGGCCCAATCTGTCCAACCAATCAACTTTCAGTTGCCATACTTTGTTGCCCCGGAATTCCATATCCTTATTTCTTCACCCAAACCTTAACCTTGTTCATCCTGCGGTGTCCTGAACGGTTTTCACCCACAGACCTCTCTCGTTTGTTCATTTGAAAACTCACTTTTTCCTTAAGGCGCCCGCGAGGGTTTTCACCAATAAGACTCTCTCATTTCTGGTTTCTCTCAACTCACTTTCGTCTTAAGGTGCCCGTGAGGGTTTTCACCAATAAGACTCTCTCATTTTTCATTTCTCTCAGCTCGCGTCGCCTTACGGTACCCGTGAGGGTTTTCACCAATAAGACTCTCTCATTTTCATCATTTTCTGCTTGGACCAAAGTGTTGTCTCTGACATGAATTACCTCTTCTTGCTTGACTTGGCATTTCTTGAAGACTGATCAGAAGGTCTTTCTTTGGACCGTAATGCAGGCTTTTGGATAGGGTTAGAAAGAAAGGGTATCAAAGGCTCAAAACAATTCAAATGGGCTCAAAATTACAACTTTTGGAATCAGATTTCTCACAACAACCGCAACTTCTGCCCCAGTTTCTTGCTTGGGGGAGTTTTGGATTTTTATTTTGGTATGACTGAACCTCAGAGAGAGGCTGCCTACGTACCCTTTCGGGATCAAGTCAAACGTAG
>NW_017689996.1:0-5776 GCF_001879085.1 Nicotiana attenuata
TCCCTTGTTTTCCAGGTGGGCGCCTGATTGCCAAACTTGAACTGTATTCCCATATTTTCCAGGTGGGCGCCTGATTGCCGAAACTTGAACTGTATTCCCTTGTTTTCCAGGTGGACGCCTGATTGCCAAACTTGAACTGTATTCCCATGTTTTCCAGGTGGGTGCCTGATTGCCAAACTTGAAATGTATTCCCTTATTTTCCAGGTGGGCGCCTGATTTCTAATCTTGAAATGTATTCCCTTATTTTCCAGGTGGGCTCCTGATTGCCAAACTTGAACTGTATTCCCTTGTTTTCCAGGTGGGCGCTTGATTGCAAAAATTTAAATGTATTCCCTTGTTTTCCAAGCTGGCGCCAGATTGCCGAAACTTGATTTGTATTCCCTTTTATTCCAGGTTGTCGCCTGATTGCCAAACTTGAAATGTGTTCCCTTGTTTTCCAGGTAGGCGCCTGATTGATGAAACTTGAACTGTATTCCCTTGTTTTCCAGGTAGGCGCCTGATTGCCAAGCTTGAAATGTATTCCCTTGTTTTCCAGTTGGGCGCCTGATTGCCGAAACTTGAACGGTATTCCCTTGTTTTCCAGGTGGGCGCCTGATTGCCAAACTTGAACTGTATTCTCTTATTTTCCAGGTGGGCGCCTGATTGCCAAACTTGAACTGTATTCCCTTGTTTTCTAGGTGGGCGCATGATTGTCGAAACTTGAACTATATTCCCTTGTTTTCTAGGTGGGCGCCTGATTGCCGAAACTTGAACTGTATTTCCTTGTTTTCCAAGTGGGCGCCTGATTGCCAAACTTGAAATGTATTCCCTTGTTTTCAAGGTGGGCGCCTGATTGCCGAAACTTGAACTGTATTCCCTTATTTTCCAGGTGGGCGCCTGATTGCCAACTTCGAATGTATTCCCTTGTTTTCTAGGTGGGCACCTGATTGCCGAAACTTGAACTGTATTCTCTTGTTTTCCAGGTTGGTACGTGATTGCCCAACTTGAACTGTATTCCCTTGTTTTCCAGGTGGTCACCTGATTGCCAAACTTGAAAATTATTCCCTTGTTTTCCAGGTGGGCGCCTGATTGCCGAATCTTGAACTGTATTCTCTTGTTTTCCAGGTGGGCGCCTGATTTCGAAACTTGAACTATATTCCCTTGTTTTTCAGGTGGGTGCCTGCCATCACAACAAAATAGACAAAACTTCAAAGCTAAATTATATTTCAAAACATGTATTCTCTGTGAGTGTTAATCAAATCATTTTACCTGAAAGACCTGTAAGAATTTAAAAGCTAAATCCCATTATCCAGGAGGGCCCCTGAGAATTTTAAATTAAATCTCATCTTAAGAGTAAAAACTTCAAAGCTAAATTATATTTCCTAAAGGTAGAACTTACGCTAACTCTCGTTATCTATGAAGGTCTTAAAATTTAACTGGATCCCATTATCCAGGAGGGTCCTGAGAACTTTTTTTCAAAATTAGATCCCATTATCTAGGAGGGTCGTGAAAACTTTCAAAATTAGATCCCATTATCCAGGAGGGTCCTGAAGATTTACGGCCGAACCTGTCTGGCACATGCTTTCCTCACGGAGGTTCCTCCGGAACAAACGAAATTTTCTGCCCCTGTTTCAATCAAAGAAACTTTTATCAGTTTGAAAATGTGGTGGTTAGATTGCGGCATTCTTGCTGAAGGTGGCCTTTTCGCTGGCATGCTTTGTTCCGATTGGCTGCCTCTGACTGGCAAAGAATTGTTTGATCTTTTGATTGAAACTCAACCACAGGGCCCTGAATGACCTGAGTGCCCCACACTCATCCTGCTGTTTTACGTTTCTATCCTTCCAATTGAACTCCTGCATTTCCCCAAAGTTCACGAAACCACTCTACCATCTGAACTTCCACTAACACCTCATTTTCCATTTTGCGTCATGCCATTTCTGGTATGTTTTGGCCGCACTTTGCTTCGTGCAATTGAAAATTGGAAATAAGCTTTGAAATCCTCTCTTGCTTGCTTAACAAGGCTAACACCGGAAAAACTTAGAGAAGTAGACCCAAAAGAAAATGAAATGCAGTGATTTCGAGAATTAGGAGAGAAGAACATTTGAAACAAGATGACTGTTTGAGGAAGAAAGGGAAAAGAGACTTATCTGAGTGAGGCAGCTGGCACCAATGATCATGACATGCATTTCGGATTAATCAGCCTAGTTCATTCAACCAAACACCTTTCAGTCTCCATACTTTATGCCCCGGGGTTTCCATAATCCAATCTCTCTGCAAAGTCACTGACCTTACACAGCTTGTGGCGCCCTGAAGGGTTTTCACCAGCAAACCTCTCTCATTTGTTCATCTCTCAACTCGTCATCGCCTTAAGGTGCCCGTGAGGGTTTTCACCAATAAGACTCTCTCATTTTAATTTCTCTCATCTTTCCATCGCCCTACGGTGCCCGTGAGGGTTTTCACCAATAAGGTCACTTTCCTTGTATAGAACGGGGTGTTGCCCATGATGCGAATCATATCTCTATCTCGCCTGACTTGGCATCCCTCAAAGATTGATCGGAAGATCTTTCTTTGGACCGTAATGTGGGCTTTTGGATAGGGTTAGAAAGAAAGGATATCATAAAGCCTCAAAACAACTTGAATGGGTTCAAAATTACAAACTTTTGGAATCATATCTTTTACAAAACCGCAACTTCTGCCCCAGTTTCCTTGCCAGGGGACTTTTGAATTTTATTTTGATGGGACCGAACCGTGAGGCTGCTTACGTATCCTTAAAAGGAATCAGGTCGAACGTAGTTCATGACATAGGGATTGCTTTTTTTTGTTTCTTTTTTTTTCTTTTCTTTTCTTTCTTTTGCTTTACCTTTTGTCATTTTTCTATCTCTTTTCTCTCTCTTTTTTATTTATCTTTTGTATCGGTATTTCTAAACTCTACTTCTGATTCCAAAAGAGGGGTATGAAAGAAGATAAATAAGGCTCAAAAGGGATAACAAAGGATAAAGTGTTTAGATAACAGAATAAAATGCCTTCGTCATTCCAATCTTCAAAACATGCCAAGTACAAACGACACAATTAGACAAACCAAAGAAATCATACATAATATCTTTTGACTGCGTCAAAATTGATAGCCATATCTACACATTTGCCTTCTATATCTATTAAATACAAAGCACCATTGGACAACACTCTTGTTACAATGAACGGCCCCTGCCAATTTGGGGCAAACTTGCCTTTAGCTTCAGCCTGATGTGGAAGGATGCATTTTAATACTTGCTGACCCACTTCAAATTTCTGGGGACGCACCTTCTTGTTGTATGCCCTCGCCATCCTCTTCTGATACAATTGTCCATGACATACATATGCCAGCCTTTTTTCATCAATCAGACTTAATTGCTCCAATCGGGTTTTGACCCACTCATCGTCATCAATTTCTGCTTCAGCAATAATGCGAAGGGATGGAATTTCAACTTCCGCGGGTATAACTGCTTCAGCACCATATACCAACAAATAAGGAGTTGCACCTACTGAAGTGCGAACAATAGTGCGGTAACCCAACAAAGCAAAAGGCAACTTTTCATGCCATTGCCTAGAACCTTGCACCATCTTTCGAAGTATCTTCTTTACGTTCTTGTTAGCCGCCTCAACAGCCCCATTTGCCTTGGGGCGATAGGGAGTGGAATTTCAATGCATAATCTTGAACTGTTGGCATACTTCTTTCATCAAATGGCTGTTAAGATTAGCACCATTGTTCGTGATTATTACCTTGGGAATTCCGAACCAGCAAATGATGTTTGCATGAACAAAATCGACCACTGCCTTCTTGGTCACAGATTTGAAAGTCATAGCTTCAACCCACTTAGTGAAATAGTCGATGGCCACCAGAATAATCCTGCGCCCATCTGATGCCGCTGGCTCAATCGGTCCAATGACATCCATGCCCCAAGCAACAAAAGGCCAAGGTGCGGACATTGTATGCAACTCAGACGGCGGAGAATGAATCAAATCACTTTGTACTTGGCATTGATGACACTTGCGCACAAAGCTGATGCAATCTCGTTCCATGGTGAACCAATAATACCTTGCTCGAAGAATTTTCTTTGCCAAAACATACCCACTCATATGCGGTCCGCAAACTCTGGAGTGCACTTCGGTCATGATAGTCGTGGCTTGTTTAGCATCTATGCACCTCAGTAGTCCAAGATCTGGAGTTCTTTTGTACAAAATTCCCCCGCTCAAGAAAAATCCACTAGCCAAACATCGAATTGTCCTCTATTGATTGCCCGTGGTTGTACCGGACACACCCCCATCTTGATGTATTCCCTGATATCATGGAACCACGGTTCACCATCAAGTTCTTCCTCAACCACATTGCAATACGCATGCTGATCACTAACTTGAATATGCAGAGGGTCAACATAAGCTTTTTCCGGATAGTGTAACATTCACGCCAAGGTAGCCAAGGCATCGGCAACCTCATTATGGATCATAGGAATATGCCTGAACTACACTGATCTGAACCGTTGACAAAGATCATGCAAACATTGTCGATACGGTATGGGCTTTAAATACCGAGTCTCCCATTCTCCCTGGATCTGGTGCACCAAAAGATCCGAATCTCCTAGGACCAAGACTTCCTAGACTCCCATATCTACAGCTAACCTCAAACCCAGAATACATGCCTCGTACTCAGCCATGTTGTTAGTACAATAGAAACGTAATTGGGCTGTAACAGGATAGTGGTGCCCTGTTTCAGAAATGAGCACAGCCTCTATTCCGACACCTTTCATGTTTGCGGCTCCATCAAAGAAAATTTTCCAACCTGGATTTTCATCCTACTCCACCTCGTTAATATGCATCACCTCTTTATCGGGAAAATAAGTCCTCAATGGCTCATACTCTTCATCCACCGGGTTCTCGGCCAAATGATCAGCCAATGCTTGGGCTTTCATCGTGGTTCGAGTCACATAGATGATGTCAAACTCTCTGAGCAAAATCTACCACTTTGCAAGTCTTCATGTGGGCATAGGCTTCTAAAAGATATACTTTAGAGGATCCAGGCGAGAAATGAGGTAAGTAGTGTAGGACGATAGATAATGTTTCAACTTATGTGCCACCCAAGTTAGGGCGCAACATGTCCTTTCAATGGGAGTATACTTAACCTCATAGGATGTGAACTTCTTGCTTAGATAATAGATGGCTTGCTCCTTCCAACCAGTGATGTCATGTTGACCCAACACAAAACCGAATGAATTATCCAAGACTATCAAATAGAGAATTAAAGTTCTTCCGGGTTCCGGCGGACAGGTGGGTTAGACAAGTACCCCTTGATCTTATCAAATGCCTCATGGCACTCATCAGTCCATTTGACCACAGCATCCTTNTCCAGGTGGGCGCCTGATTGCCAAACTTGAACTGTATTCTCTTGTTTTCCAGGTGGGTGCCTGATAGCCAAACTTGAACTGTATTCCCTTGTTTTCTAGGTGGCTGCCTGATAGCCAAACTTGAACTAAATTCCCTTGTTTTCCAGGTGAGCACTTGATTGCCGAAACTTGAACTGTATTCCCCTGTTTTCTAGGTGGGCGCCTGATTTCCAAACTTGAAATGTATTCCCTTGTTTTCTAGGTGGGTGCTTGATTGCCGAAACTTGAACTGCATTCTCTTGTTTTCCAGGTGGGTGCCTGATTGCCAAACTTGAACCGTATTCCCTTGTTTTCCAGGTGGGCGCCTGATTGCCAAACTTGAACTGTATTCCCATATTTTCCAGGTGGGCGCCTGATTGCCGAAACTTGAACTGTATTCC
>NW_017689997.1:0-934 GCF_001879085.1 Nicotiana attenuata
ATTAAACCAATCATGGCATAATCAATGAAACATGCTGCCGCATGCAACCCGATCCTATAGATATCCTCACAATCAGGCCATCGGCCTCACTCAATCATCAATCTCTCCAGTCTCTCGGGCTCTCAGAAATCATAAAAATCAGCCCAACAACAATGATATGATGTATCAATAAGAATAATAGTGACTGAGATATGATATGTGAGTAAAAATTGAGACTGGGGTGATGAAGTTGAGTTGCAAGAAGATGAAGTTCCTTTGGTGGTTGAGAATGTGGTTGATGAGAATGTGAATCAAGAAGTAAGGATTGATATTCAAGATGCCGAGGTGGAAACACAAAATGATGTGAACCCGTCTAGGGAGTACGTAATATACATGCCAGAGACGGTTGTGCCAAAAGCCAAGGCACCCTTTCCTAGGCCACCTCCACCTTATCCTCGAGGCTAGCTAAGCAAAAAAATGAGAATCAATTCTAAAAGTTCATTGACATGATGAAGAGCTTATCCATTAATGTTTCTTTGGTAGAGGCTTTAGAGTAGATGCCTGGCTATGCTAAATTCATGAAAGATTTAGTGACAAAGAAAGATCCATGGACTGTGAAACTAACAAGATGATCCACCAAGTTAGTGCTATAGTACATTCAATGGCTCCAAAGTTAGAGGATCCCCGGTGCTTTCACTATCCCTTACACTATAGGGATTGCAGACTTTGCTAAAGCTTTATGTGATTTAGGGGCTAAGCATCAACTTAATGCCCTATTTAGTTTTCAAGACTTTGGGTATTGGGCCACCGAGGCCAACTTCCATGCGATTGCAAATGGCAGACAGATCAATGAAGTGACCATTGGGTATTGTTGATGATGTGCTCGTCCGGGTGGACAAATTTATCTTGCCAGTTGATTTTGTGATCTTGGATTGTGAGGTAGATTATGAGGTCC
>NW_017689997.1:5445-5776 GCF_001879085.1 Nicotiana attenuata
CAACAACAACCAGGTGGATGGAACAATAACCAGAAAATCAGGGGCAAGGCTTTCAAAGGCCCCCAATGTACCAACAACCTAGCAACCCACCACCTTTTCCATCATAGGGTCCTAGTTCTTCCAACAATGAAATGGGTAGAATTGAAATGATGTTTGAACAGATGATGAAAAAGAATGCTGACTCTGATACGCAATTGGCTTCTCACAATACTTCAATTAGGAATTTAGAGGTCCAGCTAGGCCAAATCTCACAGTCTTTGAATACTCAACCTAAGGGGGCTCTACCGAGTGATACGGTAGTGAACCCGAAGGGTGGGAACAATCATGTTAT
>NW_017689998.1:0-303 GCF_001879085.1 Nicotiana attenuata
GGTTAGCAGAAGATAGAAGAAGAAGGGGAGGATTTTCTAACCCCTTGAACCTTTATTGTTCCCGAAGACTCCGATGCCACCAAATTAACGGTCGAAGAGCTCGAACAGGTTATATTGATTGAGTGCCTGCCCGAGCGAAAGGTATACCTGGGAACGGGGTTAACCCCCGAACTCAGGAAAAGGCTTATTCAATTTCTTATTAATAACATGGATTGTTTTTGTCTTCGGTCCCTATTTAGACATGACGAGGGACTCCCGACGGGAGATAACAACACATCGGCTAAGCCTTCGACCCCGGTTACA
>NW_017689998.1:4898-5776 GCF_001879085.1 Nicotiana attenuata
AAAACAGAAGGCAGCAAAACACCTTCAACATTGGTCTGGAAAAAAATAAAGTAGGTTATAAGTTGGAGTTTAGGAGTTAAAAATAAAAAAAAGATAAAGGGTAAAATAGAATTATGGAATAATAAGTTAGGCAATAATTGGGAAGAAAAATAGGAAACAATCCCACCACAGCAAATGGGTAGTTTCAAAAAATGAGACTTTTCATTGTTCCAAAATAATGAAATTTAACAATACAATACAACTAATTTTAATGAAACAATCAAAACAAATATTGTTTTGGGATAACAATACAATACATAGTACTCCCTCCGTTCATTTTTACTTGTCCAATATTCTAAAAATAAATTTTTGGTTTGAACGCTGAAGCGGTCCTGCAGGCGCGGGTAATGGACCGCATATGCGGAAATCGCCGGGCAGAAAGTATAAAAGGCCGTCTTTGGGATTTCTGCTTTTTCTTCACCATTTTTGGACGAGTTGGAGCTTGGGGCTGTGATTTCAAGAGGAAATCAAGTGTTTTCAGTGAGGTAAGCTACTTGGGCCTTGTATCTTGTGTTTATGGCGATTATTCCATTGTTTAATCATGATATTAGTGGGAAAATTAGGGAAGAAATTGGGAGATTAGGGCTTGAAATTGGAGAGTTTAAATTGGGGATTGGAGGGGCCATTTAAGGTTCAATTTTGATGATTTTGGTATGTATGGACTCGGGAGTGAAAGGAGTTTCTAGTTTTGCGATTTTTGTTGGATTTCGAGACGTGGGCCCGGGGGTCGGGTTTGGCCAATTTTGGGAATTTTGATTTAATTTGATAATTTTCGCGTGGGCTTTGTTCCTTTAGTATGTATTGATGATACTTTCTGATTTTGGATAGATTCGAGGCGA
>NW_017689999.1:0-566 GCF_001879085.1 Nicotiana attenuata
TCGCGGATGAAATATTATTTTAAAACCCTTCTGTTGCCCAGCGATTTTCGCTTCTGCGGTCCCGCTTTCGCTTATGCGGGACCGCTTCTGCGGCCACATTTCCGCTTAAGCGGTTTTCACTTAGAAGCCCGGACTTCGCTTATGCGATGCGAAATCCGCTTCTGCGGTTCCTTCAAACCCGCTTCTGCGGCACCTTGTCCGCTTATGCGGACCCGCTGGTGCGAGCCACCTTCCGCATCTGCGGAATTTCCCTATCCGGCCACGACCGCTTTTGCGACCACGTACCCGCTTTTGCGGTACCGCTTCTGCTGTCCATTTCCGCAGAAGCGGAAACACCAGATGACAGAAAAATCTGACCTGCAATTACACCTCAAACTCTCGTTTAACCACCCTAATTCACCCCGAGGCCCTCGGGACCTCAACCAAATGCACAGATATGTTCTATTACTTCATTCGAACTTGCTCGTAACATAAAAACACTATCATAAACACCAAAGTCATCGAATTACCACGGATTCAAGCCTAAGTTAAACTAAAACTTCCGAAACTTGCATTTGATCTAAAAC
>NW_017689999.1:4982-5776 GCF_001879085.1 Nicotiana attenuata
AGTCATAACCAATCCCGCACCTGCCATGGGGTGCGAGTCAAGCCCTACAATAGCGTCACAATGTGATAAGCCGGGGTTTCAAACCCTCAGGCCATCATATACACCAACTACTCACCTCTATCCGGCCGTAGAATGGTCCGCAATGCCTTTTTCTTTCGTATCGACCTCCTCGCGCGTCGAATCTAGTCAAAATCACGACGAATACATAAATATGGGTTAAAAAAACATAGCCCAATCAAAAATACTCGAAAAGTACTAAAATTCACGAAGTTGGTAATACCCGAACCCCGGGCCCACTTCTCGAAAAATTCCGAAAATCACACCAACAGATTCCTCGTCTCGCCACGAGTCCGTGCATATAAAGTTTACCAAAATCGGAGCTCGTTTGACCCTCCAAATTCCATTTTTACATCACAGCTTTCCAAGCCCTAGCCTGACCCGTTTTTGATGAATTTTCTACAACTTACATGTAATTTCTACCATAAATTCGAATATTTAGGCCAAGGAACTTACCTCCAAGTGATTCTCAGTCAAAACCCTAGAATTTCCTTGTTCAAAGCTCTTAAGAACGTCAACAATGGAGGAAAAATATGAAAGGGTCGCGGATGAAATATTATTTTAAAACCCTTCTGTTGCCCAGCGATTTTCGCTTCTGCGGTCCCGCTTTCGCTTATGCGGGACCGCTTCTGCGGCCACATTTCCGCTTAAGCGGTTTTCACTTAGAAGCCCGGACTTCGCTTATGCGATGCGAAATCCGCTTCTGCGGTTCCTTCAAACCCGCTTCTGCGGCACCT
>NW_017690000.1:0-411 GCF_001879085.1 Nicotiana attenuata
GTAGCTTTTTAATTTTTTTATTTTTTGGGGTAACTCTAACATCTCTCAAGTACACATAAGACCATATGCCCATTATACCATACTTTGGGATCAGATTAGGAAGTGAAGGATGTGAAAGGAGTTAAAACTTGGTAACTTTAAACAAACAATCAACTAAAAGACTATACAGAATTTTAAATAAAGAGGTGCAAAACATGTAATTTAAAAATTTAGAATACCCATCTAATCTATAATTTCATTAAATCAATAACATAGAAGTATTAAAGGCAGAGGCAAAATGACGAAGAGTATATTCGCCATATGATAATCCTGAATAACTTGGTAAAACCAATTACTAGCAAATATGAATGAAAAAAAAACTATCATAACTTCAAGTAAAGATAAACTGCATAATTTTACCAAAAGGTCCAG
>NW_017690000.1:5257-5775 GCF_001879085.1 Nicotiana attenuata
ACGTAAACGTAAATAGTTACGACGTAGTAGTAGGTACGAGACAGAATAGACTAAAAGCTGAAACTTAACTGATAATATAATAACTGAAAGTAACTGGGAATCAAAGATAATCTAAAGATATGCTTACCTGCTGATATTGACTCAACTATCTCAATATAATAAGTAAAAAAGTTGTCCGGCCTTATAAGGCTCGGTATGTGTAAATGCTCTGTCGTAGTTGGCTCGCTTGTAGGCGTTTGGCCATACTAGGCTCTGTATCTCGGCCATTCTGGGTCTCTCATAGGCGCTCGACCATAGTAGGCTCGGTATATAACTTACCATCTGATTAGAGGTTGCCCAATAGGGGCCTGCCCATTGATTATAGCTCGATGGTGGTAAAAATACTGTAATAGTGTATATATACAGACTCTCTACTCTCTTGGCTGGAAGAAGACAATACTAAACTGAATATGAAGTCCCGATAAGGGAGAATGCTATAACTTATGAGACTAGGACAATGTACAGAAATTCAGGAATAT
>NW_017690001.1:0-550 GCF_001879085.1 Nicotiana attenuata
TCTGGAAATACAGCTTTTGGGCCTAATTCAATACCATGTTTACTCAGATCTTCATCATTGGGGACGGTTTGGAATCTTCCTAATTGGCGCAAAACCCTATAGGGAGCATAGGGTTGGATGCTCCGGATGCCCATCAAGAGGATAAAAGACATTTCAGCTGACATGGAAACTGCTTCAGTGGCAGGAAGCCATCCAAATGCCCACTCAATTTTGTCGGCAGTCAAAGATCTCAGAAGTGCAAGACAAGCTTCAGTACCTGTAGGGAATTCAATACCTGTTACCCGGTTTTCAAATTCTTCAATGCAGCTCAACCCGGTCAAACCATAATACATGTACCCAACCCGGTGACAGAGGTGTTCTTGCATCCATAACTGTAGTAACAAATAGCAACCCTGGAAGAACTTTCCCCCTTCCCGACAGATAGTCAAGGCTCTATAGATTTCAGATACGATCAAAGGAACCACAGTGCTGTTGGCTTTCTTGATAGCAACATCGATCATTCCCACAAGACCGATCTCTATATGACCATCTTTTCGTGGACAGACCACAA
>NW_017690001.1:5301-5775 GCF_001879085.1 Nicotiana attenuata
GGCTTGAACACCATTTTCAAATTGAAGCTCCGTGACTCGCCTTTCCAACTGGCTTATTTTGGCTTTGTACTCATTCTCCTTAGCTATCCAATCCCATTGTACCTGGGCCCCATCAGTAAACTGGTGGACATGTGGTGTCTTTGCGGGTCTTTCAGGAATCTGGAATCTTTTGCCGAACCAAAACACGTACTTAGGGTCCACTTCCCCTCTAGCTCGGTCTCGTGCTATGGTCTTAGGTTCAAGAAACCTACACTCATTCCATACTTGGCGAATCTTCCCTTCTGGAAATACAGCTTTTGGGCCTAATTCAATACCATGTTTACTCAGATCTTCATCATTGGGGACGGTTTGGAATCTTCCTAATTGGCGCAAAACCCTATAGGGAGCATAGGGTTGGATGCTCCGGATGCCCATCAAGAGGATAAAAGACATTTCAGCTGACATGGAAACTGCTTCAGTGGCAGGAAGCCATCC
>NW_017690002.1:0-507 GCF_001879085.1 Nicotiana attenuata
GATGGAGTTGATAGCCAAAAAGGAGTTTGTATTTAGTTATTCTCAATATGAGCCTTATGTTTGGCAGAACTCATTTGGTTCATAAAGAGGTTGATGATCAAACTGCATCAGATATCACAGAGCTGACTTGTCGTTGCCTGGATGTTCATCAGGCCATCGATGAAGAGTGTTTTTGACGCTTTGGGAAAACTGAGGAGGATCGGGGGAAACGAAAAAGAGATGAAAACGAGGCCAAAATAGAATAAGCTGTCCCTTTGTTTAGCTACTTTTAACCTTTAGAACAATAACATACCCAGTATATTCCCACAAGTGGGGTCTGGGGAGGGTAGTGTTTACGCCGTCCTTATCCCTACCTTGTGAAGGTAGAGAGATTGTTTCCGAAAGACTCTCGGCTCGATACATGACTTCAATGTACATAATATATATATATATATATATATATATATATATATATATATATATATATATATATATATATATATATATATATATATATATATATACACA
>NW_017690002.1:5166-5775 GCF_001879085.1 Nicotiana attenuata
TCCGTCTCTCTTGATGAAATCTTGCATCTTTTCTCTCTTCTATGTTACAAAGAGAGAAAAGTTCTGCTAACTTCTTTTGAATATACTAACATCATGTTGTGGACCTTTTTCCTGTACATTGTTCATTAGTGGGCATTAAGCCAAGACTCAGCTGAGAATGCCAAGTCCTCGTATTTTTATGTATTTGTCTGAAAGTAAAAACTAGGTAAAAGCCTCTCTACCTTCACAAGGTAGGGGTAAGGTTTGCGTACACACTACCCTCCCCAGGCCCCACTTGTGAGATTACAATGAGTTTGTTGTTGTTAAGAACTAGGGAAAAGAAATCTGTATTAACAACCTATGACTCTTGAGCTTTTCCCATGTGGAGAAATTTAATTGTATTTGTTGTTTTTATGTATGCATATCGTGGAATTTATCTTCTCTTTGGTAAAAAGCAGTTCTATTCTTATTTTGCTGGTTCAATGCAGGTAAGCGGACATTGAAATCTGATGTTTACATATTTGGTCTTCTACTGATGGAGTTGATAGCCAAAAAGGAGTTTGTATTTAGTTATTCTCAATATGAGCCTTATGTTTGGCAGAACTCATTTGGTTCATAAAGAGGTTGATG
>NW_017690003.1:0-656 GCF_001879085.1 Nicotiana attenuata
TGATTGAGCACAATAGTACTGTATGCACTCCTCTCTTTGTTTGCCTTGTTGCTCTTACACATTTAGAACAAAACTTGTCTTCAGGCTGTTGTCAACAGTTTGGGAGTGACTTATCCCTGATACAACAACTTTTTCCTGGCTGGACACGTAGTACTGTACAAGCTAAAATACAAGAAAGAAGAGTAGCAACATCCATTTAGGCTTCAATGGTGGCCAAAGAGTTACGTTCTTCAGACCCGATGGATATTTCTCATTGTATCCTTCCTATGACTCCATGTCTTAAGTCAGTCTTCAGATTTGATATCTTAGGTTATGTATCTTGATTAGACTCTATATATTGTTATGAGTTTTGTGCCTCCTCAACTGAATGTTTACTGCTGCAGTGCTCCACTCTCCAAGAAAAAGAAAAAACCTGCATAATGTATTTTCATTGATTTTGTGCATTGTTTTCTTGTTGATCTGTTTGCAAAATGTTTGGCTAAATAAAGTGAAGCTTAAATGTGAGTGGTTCATGTGATAATTGGTGTTTTCAGCACTATACTTTTCAGATATTGAAAGTTGACTTCATTTCCTAGCATCAGCAAAATAACAATTGTGATTCATATTATCTATCGCATATTGTTGTTAGCCATACACTTAAGCATGGTGAGATATTT
>NW_017690003.1:5154-5775 GCF_001879085.1 Nicotiana attenuata
CCCGAACCAGCTGTAATAACCCATACTTGCAACCTCAGGTGCAATCATATGATATACTACATAACCCAAACACTCGAAATGATAACTTCTATTCACAGCAGTTGCCCACAACACCCGAATACCTGTAGAAAACCTCTTATCAACTAAGGTCTTATTCCAACACTTTCATATACTGCCAACGATAAATGAAACACGCAATAAACCGTAACCATTTCTCAGATCAACCATTCATGAAGCCACTTCCCTTTTGACTAATACCACAGCAGATTTCGAGCCGAACCTCAATATTATCCTTCCAACAAGCTGAAATCAAATCCGTTCGTATTCATTAGTGACCCCAACGATCACCTCGAATCCAACACACCACTCTGGTGATATGACACCTCAATACAGGCCTAAGGCACAACTTGCATAATACGCGCACCAATAAGAAACGGTTTGAACATACTCAAATCATGAAAAATGACTCAAACAAAAGAGCTGTACCTCAAGCTCATCAGTACCATCACAACACAAAGCTGAGACCCCGTCTCACATCATAGAAATAGAACACCTGAATCTACCCCGAAAGGTCATATCTCCACGTGGCCTCGCTACAATGCGCGATCCTATCCAAACACT
>NW_017690004.1:0-666 GCF_001879085.1 Nicotiana attenuata
TACAGAATCAGCAAGAATCAACGACGAAATAGCAAATCCATGGCTCAAAAACTGCTTTCGAAAACCCAAAAAGAAAAGAGATTGATCTTTGAAATCCGTTCTCTTCAAATCTCCAACTGAGAATTCCCGTTTTCTTTCTGTTTTTTTTTAACTTCTGATTTTGATCAGGGATGCCATTCTTGATCCGAAAATGAGAGATCCCAGAAGAAGAAGATAAAGGGAAGCGGTGTTGTTGCTGGATTTTTTAGAAGGGGGGGAAGAGCTCTGTCTCTGTTAAAGAGAGGAGAGGAGCGCCGTTGGTATTTATTTTTAGAGAGGAAGGTCTGATAATGTGTAGGTTTATTTAGGGATTTATATAGGGGTAGTGATTAGGTTAGAGGTATGGGCCTATGAATTATGGGCTTGAGAATTATGTGCTAGGTAAGAAAATTTGGGTCTAATTTGGGTACAAGAACTAGCTCAATATCCAATTAAATCTTTTCTTCAAATTCTTTTTCTTATCTTTCTTTTTCTTTTTCTTTAATTAAAAATCCTAAAATTAAAATCCTAGGTTATCTAAAAATGTAGAAATTAAACTAATTAACAATTACAAAATTATAAAAGCTACTTAATCCTAAATTAAAAGAGAAAAAATCAATAAAAGGAAAAGTATAAAAATGAAGCAAT
>NW_017690004.1:3397-5775 GCF_001879085.1 Nicotiana attenuata
TTTTTTTTTGAATTTTCTAAGGAAAGATTTCTAAAGAAAGAACTAAAAGAAAATATTTTTGGATTTTTTTAAAATTGGGGTCGGAACCGATGAGGTTTGCCTACGTGTTTCACATCCGGTGAGAATCCGACCCGCGTAGTTCGGTCAGATTTGATGGAACACGGGAAACATGGCACTTGAAAATTTTGGCTCATTTTGAAATGACTTTTCTTTTTTTTTTTCAGAATTTCAGCAGAGTTTCAGAATTTTTAAATACCTACCTCTCACTCTTGTTTTTGATTTTTTCCCTTATTATTTTTTTTTCTTTCCATATTCTAGAAGCCGGTCAACATGCAAGCCGAAACAAATAGATGGGCAAGTAGCACGTAAGATGCATCAGGATGATCTTTTTAATTTGGGTACACCTGTCCTAGACAGACCCAACCCCTGTGTTGAGTCTCCTAAGTCAAATGCACGTGATTCAAACAAACGTTCCTACTAGGGATCCAGCATGAGGATTTGTTATACTAGGTTTAAAACCTGGGTTTATTGTTCTAGACCTGGCTTACCCGAGCGGACAGCTCGAGCCGAAGGGGGGCAGCGTACCGGGAATACAGAAGCTTCGCCGGCTTTGCAACTTGACCGAACCTCGTTCTAAAATGGGATAAGACTCTAGACAGAAGAGCAGTCACACGAAGTGCACCCTTCTCCATGATTTAGAAGACTCAGAGAGAGGAAGGGTTTCGTAGCAGTTTATATACAGTTCACAAAAGGCTCAAACCTGTAGAAAAATCAAATAATAGATAAAGCCAATCATAACAGCTATTCTAAGCTCGAATTCTTAAACTCTGAACCGAAGTTCTGGGTTTGGTTCCCCAGCAGAGTCGCCAGAGCTGTCACACCTCCTTTTTTACGCACCACCCCGAAGGATAGTGTATAAAGGAGTTTTTCCACTTTAAGTGGCATTATTCGAAATGGATTATTTATTTATCAGAGTCGCCACTTGGGATAGTTTATTTGGTGTCCCAAGTCACCGGTTTATTTTGAATCCCAAATCGAGGAAAATTTCGACTTTCCTTGTGAAGTCCGCGAACTAGAAAGTCTGAATAAGGAATTCAGTTAACCCGAGGGAAGGTGTTAGGCACCCCCGGATTTCGTGGTTCTAGCACGGTCGCTTAAACTATTATATTTGGCCCATTATCTGATTTTAATACATGTTTTAGCCTATGGTGTATTTTAACTTATTAACCGCTTTTAATTAATTTTAAAGAAGATTTAACGTTGTCTAAAATATGTCTTTGGACCGCATCACATGAAATGCACCCGCAATCCGAAACATATTTTATTCAACGTCATTAAGATTTGGATTTAGGTCACATGAAATGCGCACCCGAATTTAGGAAGGTAATATTATTAAATAACGCGCCTAAAGCAACTACGCGTTGTTAACTTAGCGAGGGCCATGAATATTTGCTAAATGGCACGCCTCGAGTTCTAAAGAGTGAAAATTAATTAAGTGAGGGCCATGAGTTTTGAGATTTTATTTGGCATGGCACGCCTCGAATTATTCGAAAGGGTTTTACTCAACTGAAGCAAACTACGGACATTCATGAATTATTTATTTCTAAGCTGCTTCAAGATTATTGTAAGGATAAAGAGTCATGGATAAAATATTGTGAATCATCTGCAGTGTTATACAATAACAGAACTCAAATGACGATAAATTTAAATCTCTGCCTTTTCAAAATCGACAATTTTAGCTAGTTCATAAAAAAACAAAACAATCCAAAACAACTATGGAATAGCAAATACTTGCATTATCTTGGTGAGAATATGGAGGAACGATATTGGAGCTTGAAAATATGGAATCCATACTCATAATAAACAGAGAACTTAGGCCACTAAAGTAGAGTTGAAATGGTGTCCAGATTAAGTGACTAATATTTTTATGTCTAAAGCATGTTGTTTCAAACGCACGAATGCAAAAAAAAAAAACCTAATAAACAAATTTAATAACTAAACCGAACGTTGCAACACCCATTTGAATCAAACTCACAAAATTATCATGAGATCAGCTCCCAATAAATAAGTATCACATCTCCACTAAACTTGTGGATAATCCACTTATGCTCAAACGAAATTCAGGCAACAGATTCAATAAATTGTGACAAGTGAGCTAGAAACAAGTCTAGAAATTCATTATCAATTAAAGAGAAAGTACAGGTTTTGAGATAATGTACCTAGGAAGTAGCGAAACAACCAAAAACGGACAAAATATGGGTGAAAGAGCTGGAACAGAGCTTAGCAGTACAGAATCAGCAAGAATCAACGACGAAATAGCAAAATCCATGGCTCAAAAACTGCTTTCGAAAACCCAAAAGAAAAGAGATTGATCTTTG
>NW_017690005.1:0-633 GCF_001879085.1 Nicotiana attenuata
GTTTAAAAAGTAATCGAAATTTAGCCACTTTTCATGTAAAGATAAATCTGAGCGAAAACACTGTTCAAAACCCGGAAAATACGCCAGTATATTATGCTGGAGTTCCAGCATAAGTATGCTTGAACTCCAACATATTATACTGGAGTTCCAGGATAAGTATGCTGGAACTCCAGCATAATATGATGGAGTTCCAGCATAAGTACACTAGAACTCCAGCATAATATACTAGAGTTCCAGCAAGTATACCGGTCCAGCATAATATACTGGAGTTTGGAGCACCGGTGCTCCAGTCTCCAATATATTATACTGGAGTCAGCAAAGTATACCGGTCCAGCATAATATGCTGGAGTTCATACACAGGTGCGGCGAACTCCAGTATATTATGCTGGATCGGTCTCTGTTGCAACAAAATAGTGGCTATTTTTTATTTACTTGGTAAACGCTGGCTATTTTTGAATGACCAGTCCGAAAACTGACTATACCGTACTATTTTGACTGTGAAGTCATGTGTATTTTCTTGTAATTCTTTCGTTATAATCTAGTACTTGCAGGTAATGGACAGTAACAAATTAATCCTTTTGATTACACTATAAAAAAGAGTGCTAATATTATCATTTGTCCATTATCTTTGTT
>NW_017690005.1:4725-5775 GCF_001879085.1 Nicotiana attenuata
TCAAGCTTTTAAGTTAATTTTCGAATCAGTAATTGTGACTCAAATATTAGTTCAAAAAACCAAATCCATTTGGATGGTGATAATTAAATTTTTAACAAGATTAAACATGTGGGTTTAAATTTTGAATTTGATTTTGTGAGAAATTTAGAGTGAGTGTTATTTAGACTTGTTAGAAATAGTATTAAGGAGGTTGTATATAAAATTTGAAGTCATTTAATGGAGATTTGGACTGGTTTTGAACAAGAATTGCAACTAAAAATCGTTGAAGAAGTTCGTCTTCAGACGCTTGTATAAAGGTATATAAAAGTGTATAATAGTGTATAAGATGTGTTTATACACTCATACTATTATACAAGATTATACGAAAAACTGACTTCGTCTTCTTCCTTGCGCCTTTTCTAAAATTTAACTCAAATCTTGCTCAAATCTACTCCAAATCACTTCAAATTTAAATTTTGAACTCCTTTTGATATTTTCAATCAATTGGAACAACACCCAATCCAAATAACTAACAAACTCAAAAATCATATTTTCGAAAGCAAAGCTTTGAATGATCTTCAATGGTGGACTTCTACATTTCAACTTTCTTACATTGCAACCAGGTGACACAAGGTAAGAAGCAGCAATGGCGGGCGGCCCTTTGAAGCATATGTAGAACATGTGAGGAGAAGAGAGAGTGAAAGCAATGGTTGTGAGAACATATTTAACTTCATAACTTTTAGAAGCAATGGTTGTAAGAACACAAATTTTGAATTTGCTAGTGCTTTTAAATATGTACAATATGGGTTAGGTTGGGTAAAACTTAAAAGCATGGGCCAATTTTTTTTATAGTGTGAAGTCAGGAGAAATTCAAAAATAGCCAGATTTACAACTGGTCATTCAAAAATAGCCTTGTTTAAAAAGTAATCGAAATTTAGCCACTTTTCATGTAAAGATAAATCTGAGCGAAAACACTGTTCAAAACCCGGAAAATACGCCAGTATATTATGCTGGAGTTCCAGCATAAGTATGCTTGAACTCCAACATATTATACTGGAGTTCCAGGATAAG
>NW_017690006.1:0-5774 GCF_001879085.1 Nicotiana attenuata
TTTTCAAATCCCGACAACTTTCAACATTGTGCCCCTGAGCATTGGAATTGTATTCACACCTTTTGGAAGGGTCAAAGCTTCTTGCACGTGGGTCCCCATGATTTGAAGGAATGGGTGCAATCATGTCATAATATATGTTATTGCTTCCTTATTTGTGTTTGATTTTACAGTTTTCCTTGTTTACTCGTTCAATCTCTGCTACTATATAAACCCATCCCCATTCCCCTTTAGGAGACCTGAATCGCGATAATCACTAAAATTTGAAGCTTTGTTCTGTGGTTCTTTCATTATCTTGTTCTATATTGTGGTTCTTCGCCGGTGTAACGACTTGGCCGGTCGTTTCATGAGTTACAACCTCGTTTTCCCCATTTCTGCTCCTTTGTATATTGTTCAGTTGTATTTGATCATATTGTGTTGGTTGCGTTGTGTTCAGAGTGGTTTTAGAGTGGAATGAGACACTTAGTCTCTTATTTGGAAGCTTAAGTTGGAAAAGTCAGCCGGATGTTGACATATGAGTAGAAGATGTCAGATGTGAATTCTTATGGTTCGGATAGCTTCGTTAGGTGATTTTTGGACTTAGGAGTCGTGTTCGGAATGTAATTTGGAGGTCCGTGGTAGATTTAGGCTTGAATTGGTGAAAACGGAAATTTGGCATTTTCCGGTGGGCAGTGGAAATCTTGATATCGGGGTTGGAATGGAATTTCGGAAAATTGGAGTAGGTCCAAAGTGTGTCATTTGTGACGTGTGTGAAAAATTTTAGGTCATTCGGATGAGGTTTGATAGGTTTTTACATCGTTTGCGAAATTCAGAAGTTTTGAAATCCTTAAGCCTGAATCCCAGGGTGATTTGGTGTTTCGATGTTATTTGAGTGTCTCGAGGGTTGGTATAAGTTTGAATGATGATATGTGACCTGTGGGTATGTTTGGTTGAGGCCCCGAGGGCCTCGGGATGGATTTGGGTGGTTGACGGAAGGATTTGAACTAAGTTGATGCAGCAGATTTTTGTTGCTTCTGTCATATCCGCACCTGCGGATTGGGGACTACAGGTGCGAGGTCGCAGGTGCATGGAGGAGATCAGAGATGCAGAGGTTGGCCATTAGAAGAGAACCGCAGGTGCGGTATGTTGGGCGCATCTGCGGGACCGCAGTTGCAGTACCTGGGCGCAGATGCGGACCTGGGGATTTTAAGTGAAAACCGCAGGTGCGGTTGGTTTGACCTTAGAAGCGGTCCGCAGAAGTGTGAAAGGGAGCCGCAGGTGCAAGATGCCTGGGCAGAAAGTATAAATAGGAATCCTTCGCGAATTTTGGGTGTTCTTCACAATTTCTACTCGGTTTTTGGAGCTTTTGGAGGGTTTTGATGAGGGATTCAAGGGGGAACTCGTTGAGGTAATGTTTTTGAACCTAAAACTCGATTCTACGGTGATTCTTAGTTGATTAAGCATGAAATTTGTGGAATTTAAGGGTGAAAATTGGGGAATTAGGGCTTGAAATTGGAGAGTTTAAATTGGGGATTTGAAGGGCCATTTGAGGTCTGAATTGGATGATTTTGGTATGTATAGACTCGTGAGACGATAAGGATTCTAGTGTTGTAATTTTTATCAGATTCCGAGATGTGGGCCCGGGGTTCGAGTTTGGTCAATTTCGGGAATTTTGATTAAATTTGATAATTTTCGTGTGGGCTTTGCTCCTTTGGCATATATTGATGTTATGATTCTGATTTTGGACAGATTCGGGGCAATTTGATGCCGAGTCGAGAGGCAAGGGCATTGCGGAGTAGATTTTCGTCTGGTTCGAGGTAAGTGACTATTGTAAATCTAGACCTAAGGGTATGAAACCCCGGAATTTCATACTATTTTAATAAATGAGGTAACGCACATGCTAGGTGACGGGCGTGTGGGTGTGCACCCATAGGGATTGTGACTTGGTCCATCCCGTGGCAACTGCAGAGTTGCATATTCTGATAATCTCTATATGATATCTATCTGTTTTAGAAATGATTCCATTAACTTGGGCTGAATACTATGTTTGGGGCCTTGTGTCGTACTATTGGACCCTCAGGGGCATTTTACTGTTATTTTCACATTGTTTTTGATAGACAGCATTATCCTCAGTAATGGTTTATACCTGCTTATTGTTAAATCTTGTTCCTCACTCTATTTTAATATTTATGAAAGTGTTTTGGGCTGAGTTCCCGGAGTTTGCACTGAGATGCCCGAGTGGCTTGTGAGGTGGATGAGTGAGTGAGGTCGAGGGCCGGATTGTGAGGATAGTTATGGATCGGGCTGCATGTCGCAGCGTTATACATATGTATATATGGATCGGGCTGCACGCCGCAGCGCTATGGCGCTTGGGCTGTAGGAGCCCCTCCGGAGTCTGCACACCCCTAGTGAGCGCAGTCGACTATATATATATGGATCGAGCTGCACGTCACAGCGGTTGTTATGAGATACCTATTGAGCGTGAGTGCTGAGTGTGAGTGCTGATTGGTGCAAGTTGAGTCCCGAGTGACTGAGAGGCTTGTCCGAGGGGCTATATATATATATATATGAGTGATACTTCGCCCAAGGGGCTTGTGTTATGAAAATACTGTTTTCACTCTTCTTTTTACTGCGCCTCTATTGAAAATGTTGAACAAATGTTTTAACAACTTTTCATTAAAACTGGAGTTTTAACTGGTTGTTCAAAATTTATCTACTGATTTGATCTTGCTATTTCCTCTGAGACTTTTATGTTATGATATATTTATATTTTTAAATGCTCGTCACTGCACTCAGCCTTTATTTATAATTATTACTTACTGAGTTGGCGTACTCACGTTACTCTCTGCACCTTGTGTGCAGAACCAGGTGCCAGAGCATCCGAGTGAGAGTTGTCTCTTGCCTTTAGAGCATTTCTGGAGATTATGAGGTAGCTTCATGGCGTCCGCAGCCCTACCTTTCTCCTTCCTATCTTTAGTATTTGTTTTTATCAGACTCGCCTTGTATTGAGTAGACAGTATCAAGTTGTAATTTAGTGGCTCATGACTAGTGACACCGGGATCGGGTAGTGTTGATGTTTTTGCTTAGTGGTTTCCACTTATTTATATATATTAAAACGAAAGAATTGTGATAGTATTTAATTAGTAAATGAATAAAGAAACATATCTTCTATGTTTTAAATGTTGAATCGGCTTGCCTAGTACTACAATACGCGCCATCACGACCGGGGTGGTTTGGGGCCGTGACAACCGACTGAAAGCCAAGGCCACTGAAATTCTGGGTTCTTACTCTTGTTGATATTCAGAATACTGTGGACTTTTATTTTTCTTGTTCTTCGCTTAACTGGTGAGTTACTGGATTTCGTTGTTCCGTTCCTATGTATCTATGATCTGCATATGTTCTCATCTCTGAAGTTCATGGCCTAATGTGTTTCTAAGTTATTTTTATACATGATTATGTTAACTTTGCATTTAGTTTAAGTCTCTTTAGCATTTAATCTTCTCCGAAACTCGTTTAACTAGTGTGTTAGTGCCTAAATGTACGTAAATGTGCCTACTTGCTTCGTCCTGAATCTTTATAATGTGTTGCACGTATGTAATGACTTGTGTTAGAACTCCCTTTGTTTACTATGGCGTGTTTCTCTACTATTTTTATCACTCAGCATGTTCACTTGATTTCATACACCCCTTTAGTGATTGTTTGAGGTTTTAGAACAATCATCTCAATTTGTTTGAACTGCTTCATGATAAATCCCTAACACAGCCTGGACCTTCATTAGTTAATAGTCTACTGTGTCAATACTAGAATACCTACATGTGCTATTTGACATGAGTTTACTTGCTCATATTGCTCTGAATCTTTGCAATGTTTGTGTTGCATATATAATGTGTTTGAATCAGTGTTAAGGCCTTTCTATCAATTGTAATCTTGTATCCCTATTAACATGTCTTTCAGAATGTCTTTGCCTCATCGAATCTTTGTTACTTCAGTAATTACCTGGTTTGTCATAATGTGTGCTCCCTATCATGTCTTGCATCATGATGAGGGTTAACATGTTTATCTTATGACGCTAAGATGAATACTTAGCATAATTTAGACCTCTTAGGTTTTCAACTTGTTTGGTAATTTCTGTCAATCTTGTAAACTTGTTTCTCCCCTAGCTCTTTCAATATGTGGATATTATGTGTTACTTTACTAAGTGTTTAAATCCTGCTAGACATGGTTTTGAGTCCTGCTGAACCTCCTTCTAAGCTGCTCCGTGTTCTCAACTTCTGCCCCTTAACTATTGCCTACTCTCTCTCTCTTTGTTACCTATGCTATTCTGAACATATCATTCTTGGCCGGCTAAAAACCAAGGCCACCTAGACTCTTACTACTGACCTCCCTAGTGTGAGCACTGCTCGGAGTCCATGTGAGACCCTTGTGAACTCTGACACACTAGGATTTGGTCTGTAGTCTTCCTTGAACTATTTCGAATCAATTTCTCTAGTGTGAGCACTCCCTTGGGTTCTTGAAGCCCTTGGAAACTCTGACACACTAGAGATTTGGGTTCTGTATGCTTATCCTTGAAACATGGGTAAATCACTCACCACTGGTTATGTTGTATCTATGAACATGGGCTTCTGGAGCTATTGTGATTTGAAGGCCTGGCCTGTCCAGGTGTATTTGGGCTTGTTGTAGTCTCCCTATTGTTATACTTATTCTGTAATTCACTACATTCATTTATGGGTCTGTAATAATTATTGTAATAACACTTTGGGGTGTTAGTGAAATTAGGAAAGGGATTTTCGTATACTTGCAACAAATTGGGTAGAAATCATGCCTATAGGTTCAATAGTATGCTATTGCATGTTCAGTTATTATGTGTTAGCAAGCATGCCTATAGGTATCCTATTATGTTTAGCCGTTATATGTTAGCAATCCTTCCTATTGGATCAATATTTGGTTTAATCGTATTAGAAACATGCCTATAGGAAATTGTATATTCAATGTGTATGCAAAACCTCATTCACATGTTGTTCTGTTTACAAATTATAGAAATCACATCCATAGGATCTAAAATTGGAACAAATTATAGAAAGCATGCCTATATGTTTGAATCAACCTTATTAACATTCCTGCCTGTTTATTCATGAGTTCTAAATACTGTGTTGTTGCGTTCACTAGAAAACATGCCTATAGGGTTCGAACAAATAATTCTGGACTTGTTTCTGTGACTTTCCACTGTTTATTATCGCATGAAACATCTAGACATCATGCCTATAGGTTTAATTTCCTTGTGCAAATCATACAGGTTTTAAAAAAAATATAACGGCTTTTGCGCATAACTGTCTGCCCATATAAATCCAGATTCACATGGAGATCTTGCCTATAGGTTTCTATAATCTTAACNCATGGGGATTCCATGGCCATTTCGTTGCCATATATGACATCTACCCCGGTACTGGGTCCTTCTCTATATTGCTTGACCTAAACATGGCAAGTAGATCTTGTAAGAACCGAACCAAAGTTGGTTCAAATTCTTGACTTTCTGTTTATTCCGTCTATTTTATCATTTGCTCTTTGTAAGTATGATTATTTTCTGTATCTCTTGTCGATTCTTACTTACCCTAAATTAGGGTTTTCAGATCTCTTTAAATCGGACCAAAATTGGTTTGATTCTTTGATTTCTAGTATTATTTGTGTCTATATTCATCATATGCTACTGTTTTTATGTATATTCCGTTGATATTTGTTTTTTTCTAAAAAAAACTAGGGTTTACTTATTTTTCCCAAATCTGATTCTTTATTGATTCTGT
>NW_017690007.1:0-551 GCF_001879085.1 Nicotiana attenuata
GTGATAACACTATGCTATAGTATAGCAAAGAACCAACAGTTCATCATAAGAGGAATAAGCACATAGATGTTAGACACCACTTCTTAAGAGATAACTATGAGAAAGGATTAATTTCAATAGAATTCTGTGCTACTGATAAACAAATAGCTGACATCTTTACTAAAGCACTGAGTAGAGAAAACTTTGAGAGGAACATGTTGAATTAGGGATGATTAAATCACCTAATAGGTCCAGTTCAGAATGCACAATGAAAAAAAAAATTTGGAAAACAAAATGAAAAAAAAATATTTTGGTTAGGAGTTCTAACTATTGTGTAAACATCTAGATCAATTCTTACTCAGTTTCATACATTAATCAGTATACTCCTGTGAGATGTGTATATATGACTCACTGATCTCTTACAAAGTTTTTTCTATTATGACATTTGAGGCATGTTCAAGAGAGTTCTACTTGAAGAACCTGGTTCATCAGTATATGCTTATGAGAAAGTTTAGGTATGTTTTCTATACGTTGCACAATTAGAAAGATTAATTTTTCAATCATGAGCAGAA
>NW_017690007.1:5100-5774 GCF_001879085.1 Nicotiana attenuata
TTTTCAGTGTAGGACTTTGTGCTCGTTTTCAGGCAAATCCAAAAGAGTCTCACTTGACTGCTGTCAAGAGGATACTGAGATATCTAAAAGGAACCACGGATCTCTGCCTTTGGTATCCTAAAGGTAGTAATTTTGATCTAGTAGGATATGCTGATGCTGATTATGCAGGTTTCCTAGTGGATAGAAAGAGCACCTCAGGTATGACACACTTCTTTGGTTCATGTCTTGTGTCATGGGCTACCAAAAAGCAAAACTCTGTGGCCCTATCTACTACTGAAGCTGAGTATGTTGCTGCTGCTTCTTGTTGTGCTCAATTACTATGGATCAAACAACAACTGGTAGATTTTGGAATTGAAGTGGGATGTATTCCAATATGCTGTGATAACACTAGTGCTATAAGTATGACAAAGAACCATGTTCATCATAAGAGGAATAAGCACATAGATGTTAGACACCACTTCTTAAGAGATAACTATGAGAAAGGATTAATTTCAATAGAATTCTGTGCTACTGATAAACAAATAGCTGACATCTTTACTAAAGCACTGAGTAGAGAAAACTTTGAGAGGAACATGTTGAATTAGGGATGATTAAATCACCTAATAGGTCCAGTTCAGAATGCACAAATGAAAAAAAAAAACTTTGGAAAAACGAAAAACTGAAAAAAAAACTTA
>NW_017690008.1:0-442 GCF_001879085.1 Nicotiana attenuata
TTGAGTTGAGTTTTTAGATATAGGGCCTCCATTCCCTAGTCGCCTTTTTTACCAACATTAGGGCTCCAATCCCTGAGCTGAGTTTTTAGACATAGGGCCTCCATTCCTTAGTCGCCTTGTTACCAACATTAGGGCTCCAATCCCTGAGTTGAGTTTTTTGACATAAGGCCTCCATTCCCTAGTCGCCTTCTTTTTACCAACATTAGGGCTCCAATATCTGAGTTGAGTTTTTTAGACATAGGGCCTCCATTACCTAGTCGCCTTTTACCAACATTAGGCCTCCAATCCATGAGTTGAGTTTTTAGACATAGGGCCTCCATTCCCTAGTCCCCTTTACACACATTAGGGCTCCAATCCCTAAGTTGAGTATTTAGACATAGGGCCTCCATTCCCTAGTCGCCTTTTACCAACATTAGGGCTCCAATCCCTGAGTTGAGTTTTT
>NW_017690008.1:5192-5774 GCF_001879085.1 Nicotiana attenuata
GATATAGGGCCTCCATTCCCTAGTCACCTTCTTACCAACATTAGGGCGCCAATCCCTGAGTTAAGTTTTTAGAGATAGGGCCTCAATTCCGTAGTCGCCTTTTACCAACATTAGGGCTTCAATCCCTGAGTTGAGTTTTTAGAGATAGGGCCTCTATTCCCTAGTCAACTTTACCAACATTAAGGCTCAAATCCCCAAGTTGAGTTTTTAGACATAGAGCCTCCATTCCCTAGTCGCCTTTTTTTTACCAACATTAGGGCTCTAATCCCTGAGTTGAGATTTTAGACATAGGGCCTCCATTCCCTAGTCCCCTTTTTTACCGAGATTAGGGCTCCAAACCCTGAGTTGAGATTTTAGACATAAGGCCTCCATTCCCTAGTCGCCTTTTTTACCAACATTAGGACTCCAATTTCAGAGTTGAGTTTTTTAGACATAGGGCCTCCATTCCCTAGTCGCGTTTTTTACCAACATTAGGGCTCCAATCCCTGAGTTGAGTTTTTAAACATAGGGCCTCTATTTCTTAGTCGCCTTCACCAACATTAGGGCTCCAATCCCTGAGTTGAGCTTTTAGACATAGGGCCT
>NW_017690009.1:0-1343 GCF_001879085.1 Nicotiana attenuata
GTAAATTCAAGTCCCGCCTTCTCCGTAAAGAACCTCATCATCAACACTACTCGCCAAAACGACGGATGTATCTATGCCAAGGTAACTCGATACCTTAAACAGAAGTCGAGCACAACCCTATCGAGAGGGCCCAGTGAGAAAGGATACGTGTACACGTTCAGGAATCTATCAACATGATCTGAGATGCCCTCATCCGGGGAAAGAGTCCGTAACACTACTCTCTCCCCCCATCTGCAATCTCTCCTCACTAACTCAAGGTGCCCCTCTCCTACCGAAGAAATAATCTTCGAGGAGACTCTCTTTGATCCTGAGCATCGGGAGCAGAACTCTCCCCTCTCTGTTAAACAGGCCCCTGATGTAACGGTCATGGCTATGCTGACGGCGGTACTGTCACTTTGAAGAATGGCAATCGACAGTGCGTTAAATAACGCCGAAAAGACAAGTCCATGGGATGTCCCAATTATCGTGAAGGCCCACGTCATTGGTTGCGTTACCAGTATGACATCATCGTGGAAAGCCCGGAGGGTCGGATTTCAAAATCGTTTCCCATTGCTTCGTTCTAGGAAACGCGGAGACTATCTGTACACGGTGAAATCAGAGAGTCCAATTTCCGGTCATTAAGGCATTCCGGAAGATCATCTCAAAGCCTCGAGGCCGCAAAGCTGTGACCGAGTTCCCTCCCTCGAGGCTCGTCGACACCCGACCTAGAGCCATTATTGATCGCAGCAAGGGTAAAGACGGGGAGTTCCCAAGGCACGTGGCTAAATCTGACAAAGCCTAGCTGGCCTACTCTGGACGGCCTACTCTGATCCCAAATCAGGGTGTCATGTCTAGCCGTCCCATCTCCATATCTTTACAATTAATGTATTTTATACCGTGTAGGGATTCCCCTTCTATATAAAGGGGATCTTTGTCATTTTATAGGGCAGCTGTTACTCCAACTACTTCACATGAAATATACAAGAACTCTCTTTTTTCTCTCTAACACACTCTCTCGATATTGTTGCTCTTATGTATTACTTTCACACTTGTTCTTCATTTATTGCTTATCATTGGTCATAAAGAGCCTTCGCTGATTATTTTACAACTATTAGTCCTTCCCTAATTACCCTTAATAGCTCGAGCCCGAGCCCAGGAATCGACCTCGAGGCCCCATATCGGTCTGTCCGAGGCCCCGATTGGTCAGCTCATCGGTTCGATTGTAACTTTTTTAGCTTGCATTTCGTCTCTAGACTTCATACACTTAGCATCAGCTACTTAAATAACTAGCATAAAAATAGATCACGTATTTTTAGAGTCCCATCAACAAATTTAATTGTTCTTACCATTTTCACGTTAAACAG
>NW_017690009.1:4343-5774 GCF_001879085.1 Nicotiana attenuata
AGCTAAGCGGAGTTGAACCTCGAAGGAAGGAACTTTAGCCAAGGCATCCTTCTCCTCTGAAGCCTGAACCTCTGCCCTAGCTCTTAGCTCGTCAAAGTCATTCTTGATTCGGTCGGCTTCATCCCAAAGACGTTTCAGGGCCTCTATCTTTTTCTGCAGCTGGAATAAACGAAGTATTCGCCACATAAGCTAAAAGGCGGAACGCATACGCACCCGGGATAGAAAATTACCTGCTCCATCAAGTAGCTCTCGTTATTCAAGCTCCGACAAGCCTCATATCGCAAGTGTGCCAGCTCGACTTCCTTTTCCTCGCAAAAGAGCCTAAGGGATCTATCCTCATCCAGAGCTTTCCGAAACCTAGATGCATGATGGAGCAACTCAGATCTAAGCCTGTCAAAGGCCTGCAGAAGAACACTCGATAAGGAAAGCAAGACGCGGGATTCAAAAGGCCCATGTCGAAACTCACCGCAAAGTGAAGCCGGCGGACTTCCTCGAAGAATGAGGGAAAATCTGTTAATCTAGTCCCTTCAGCCGTGGAAGAAGCGACTCTGGTCGCACGGTCGCTCGTACAAACCATCTTTCCAGGATCAGGAACTTTTGGCGCGACAGGCTCAAACGGCATTTCCGTGTCGAAGCCCCGGCCCTGTTTCGCCTTACTCTGAGCACCATCGCCCTGTGAATGCATGTCCCGCTTATTATTGTCATTCTTTAGCCCGGAAGCTAGCAACCCCTCCCCCTCTGCGGAGGAGCACGACCTCGCCTCTAAAGGCTCTCTGATACCTACAGCAGCAAGATTAATACGCAAAAGGGTAAAATGTCTCTCCGAATGAACAAAGGGTAAGGAAAAAGTAGTACGCACACATACCGTGATGTTTTGCTTCCCATCTGCCCAGGGACACGGCTCGTCACCTACGCTCATCACAAGTCGAGTGGGTCGCCAACTTCCTGACCCAACCAGGCAGATCAGGAACATCGCCCGACGCCCATGAAATCGCTATAGAAAAGCAAAAAAACACGATTACAAACCAGCCTTCGCCATAAACAAATCTGAGAAGGTACGGGATGTACCACTTATGTGCATAGTTCCATTCCTCGGGGAATGACATAAGTTCCACGAGAATAACGTCATCCGTTCAAACCCGGACGAAATGACTCATCCACCCCCGATCTCCATTTTCCTCATCGTTAGCAATGAAGGGCGTGGTCGACCGACACCTCAAGGTTAGCAGGCCTCGGTGGTGAAAAGGCCAATACAGCTTAATGAGGTGTCTGAGCGTAAATTCAAGTCCCGCCTTCTCCGTAAAGAACCTCATCATCAACACTACTCGCCAAAACGACGGATGTATCTATGCCAAGGTAACTCGATACCTTAAACAGAAGTCGAGCACAACCCTATCGAGAGGGCCCAGTGAGAAAGGATACGTGTACACG
>NW_017690010.1:0-995 GCF_001879085.1 Nicotiana attenuata
CTAAAAGTGTATAAATTAATAATTTTTTGTGACGGGCTAAAAGTGAAAAATAACCTTAATTATTTTTTAGGAGCGGCTAAAAATATACCTTTCTTAAAAAAAAGAGAAACTTTCAGAAACCACTATGTTTTAGTGATTATTAGCTAGTTGTAGCTACCATTTACTATATTACTTCTGTCACGACCCGGACTTCCCACCCTCGGGAGTCGTGATGGCGCCTACTAATGAGAGCTAGGCAAACCAACCCTTAACTACCTTTAGCATTAACCAATTTACTACCTTTAACAATTATCAGTAATATCATGAAAACTACGGAATAAAGTAAATAAGCGGAAGTTTTAGATTAAGGAAACTGAACAATAATGCGGAAACTCAACATAAGTCTCTACCCAAGAACTGGTGTCATATACTCACGAACTACTAAGAGTGCTAAATACAACCGTTTGAAAGAAAATATAACTGTTTGTCTCGAAATACATGAGATAACAGACTGAAATAAAAGATAGAAGAGACGTCGGGCCTGCGGACACCTGCAAGGCTACCTCGGTGTCTCGTGGACTGAAGGTCGGCTCCCTGACTACTGCTGCGCACTGTAAGCTGCTCCGACACCTGGATCTGTGCAAAAGAGCACAGAGTGTAGTATCAGCACAACCGACCCCATGTGTTGGTAAGTGTCTGGCCTAACCCCTGCGAGGTAGTGACGAGGCTAGGACAAGACTCTAGATAACCTGTGCAGATATATATACAAGTACCACAGAGAAATAGCAAGAAAATAACAATTTAAGCTGGGGAAGGGAGCATGCTTCAGGGGCAACAGATAGAATTAAAATATCAGGAATAATGGAGCGTACATCTACAGTTTAACTTCTAGCAATAAATGAAGAAATAAGGCAACTTTCATATTCCACTCATCTTGTTGCAGGCGTGCAACCCGATCCCATTTCTCAATATCTCCTGGTAGGCGTACCACCCGCTCCCATTTCAATATCACTCGT
>NW_017690010.1:5160-5774 GCF_001879085.1 Nicotiana attenuata
AAATTGTAGATAAATTGTAGATTATTTGTATTCTGATTGTAGATGCTTTATTTTCTATTTTCACAAATAAAAAACGGCTAAAACTTCTACAAATCTACTGAAAAAATACAATTATGTCAAAAATCCCAATTATGCTACAATTGAATGGGAATTGGGATATAAAAATTCAATGTACCTAATTTGTAGATAAATTGTAGATTATTTGTATTCTGATTGTAGATGCTTTGTTTTCTGTTTTCACAAATCAAAAACGACTAAAACTTCTACAAATCTTCTGCTAAAAAAATGCAATTATGTCGAAAATCCTAATTAAACTACAATCGAATGGAAATTGGGATATTAAAATTCAATATACCCAGTTTGTAGATATTTTGTAGATGAATTGTAGATTATTTGTATTCTGATTGTAGATGCATTGTTTTCTGTTTTCACAAATCCAAAACGACTAAAACTTCTACAAAATCTTCTGCAAAAAAAATGCAATTATGTCGAAAATACCAATTAAGCTACAATTGAATGGGAATTGAGATATTAAAATTCAATGTACCCAGTTTGTAGATATTTGTAGATAAATTGTAGATTATTTGTAATTCTGATTGTAGATGCTTGTTTTC
>NW_017690011.1:0-5773 GCF_001879085.1 Nicotiana attenuata
CACCGCCAGCCACCACCACCATCCGTGTCAACAACCACCTACCACCACCATTGATAACCACTAGCGCCAACTGTATAATGGTTTGGACGTTAGACTAGTAAGTGCAGTTGTTTTTTTAAGATTTAACCACTTGATGGGTCTGAATAGATCAGAAAACATCCAAATCTTGAATAGAGTCTTAGAATAATTAAGAGCTATACAGTTAAAACATTTTTGCGAAAATAACATTTCACCACCGCCAGCCACCACCACCATCCGTGTCAACAACCACCTACCACCACCATTGATAACCACTAGCGCCAACTGTATAATGGTTTGGACCTTAGACTATTAAGTGCATTTGTTTTTTTAAGATTTAACCACTTGATGGGTCTGAATAGATCAGAAAACATCCAAATCTTGAATAGAGTCTTAGAATAATTAAGAGCTATACAGTTAAAACATTTTTGCGAAAATAACATTTCACCACCGCCAGCCACCACCACCATCCGTGTCAACAACCACCTACCACCACCATTGATAACCACTAGCGCCAACTGTATAATGGTTTGGACCTTAGACTATTAAGTGCATTTGTTTTTTTAAGATTTAACCACTTGATGGGTCTGAATAGATCAGAAAACATCCAAATCTTGAATAGAGTCTTAGAATAATTAAGAGCTATACAGTTAAAACATTTTTGCGAAAATAACATTTCACCACCGCCAGCCACCACCACCATCCGTGTCAACAACCACCTACCACCACCATTGATAACCACTAGCGCCAACTGTATAATGGTTTGGACCTTAGACTATTAAGTGCATTTGTTTTTTTAAGATTTAACCACTTGATGGGTCTGAATAGATCAGAAAACATCCAAATCTTGAATAGAGTCTTAGAATAATTAAGAGCTATACAGTTAAAACATTTTTGCGAAAATAACATTTCACCACCGCCAGCCACCACCACCATCCGTGTCAACAACCACCTACCACCACCATTGATAACCACTAGCGCCAACTGTATAATGGTTTGGACCTTAGACTATTAAGTGCATTTGTTTTTTTAAGATTTAACCACTTGATGGGTCTGAATAGATCAGAAAACATCCAAATCTTGAATAGAGTCTTAGAATAATTAAGAGCTATACAGTTAAAACATTTTTGCGAAAATAACATTTCACCACCGCCAGCCACCACCACCATCCGTGTCAACAACCACCTACCACCACCATTGATAACCACTAGCGCCAACTGTATAATGGTTTGGACCTTAGACTATTAAGTGCATTTGTTTTTTTAAGATTTAACCACTTGATGGGTCTGAATAGATCAGAAAACATCCAAATCTTGAATAGAGTCTTAGAATAATTAAGAGCTATACAGTTAAAACATTTTTGCGAAAATAACATTTCACCACCGCCAGCCACCACCACCATCCGTGTCAACAACCACCTACCACCACCATTGATAACCACTAGCGCCAACTGTATAATGGTTTGGACCTTAGACTATTAAGTGCATTTGTTTTTTTAAGATTTAACCACTTGATGGGTCTGAATAGATCAGAAAACATCCAAATCTTGAATAGAGTCTTAGAATAATTAAGAGCTATACAGTTAAAACATTTTTGCGAAAATAACATTTCACCACCGCCAGCCACCACCACCATCCGTGTCAACAACCACCTACCACCACCATTGATAACCACTAGCGCCAACTGTATAATGGTTTGGACCTTAGACTATTAAGTGCATTTGTTTTTTTAAGATTTAACCACTTGATGGGTCTGAATAGATCAGAAAACATCCAAATCTTGAATAGAGTCTTAGAATAATTAAGAGCTATACAGTTAAAACATTTTTGCGAAAATAACATTTCACCACCGCCAGCCACCACCACCATCCGTGTCAACAACCACCTACCACCACCATTGATAACCACTAGCGCCAACTGTATAATGGTTTGGACCTTAGACTATTAAGTGCATTTGTTTTTTTAAGATTTAACCACTTGATGGGTCTGAATAGATCAGAAAACATCCAAATCTTGAATAGAGTCTTAGAATAATTAAGAGCTATACAGTTAAAACATTTTTGCGAAAATAACATTTCACCACCGCCAGCCACCACCACCATCCGTGTCAACAACCACCTACCACCACCATTGATAACCACTAGCGCCAACTGTATAATGGTTTGGACCTTAGACTATTAAGTGCATTTGTTTTTTTAAGATTTAACCACTTGATGGGTCTGAATAGATCAGAAAACATCCAAATCTTGAATAGAGTCTTAGAATAATTAAGAGCTATACAGTTAAAACATTTTTGCGAAAATAACATTTCACCACCGCCAGCCACCACCACCATCCGTGTCAACAACCACCTACCACCACCATTGATAACCACTAGCGCCAACTGTATAATGGTTTGGACCTTAGACTATTAAGTGCATTTGTTTTTTTAAGATTTAACCACTTGATGGGTCTGAATAGATCAGAAAACATCCAAATCTTGAATAGAGTCTTAGAATAATTAAGAGCTATACAGTTAAAACATTTTTGCGAAAATAACATTTCACCACCGCCAGCCACCACCACCATCCGTGTCAACAACCACCTACCACCACCATTGATAACCACTAGCGCCAACTGTATAATGGTTTGGACCTTAGACTATTAAGTGCATTTGTTTTTTTAAGATTTAACCACTTGATGGGTCTGAATAGATCAGAAAACATCCAAATCTTGAATAGAGTCTTAGAATAATTAAGAGCTATACAGTTAAAACATTTTTGCGAAAATAACATTTCACCACCGCCAGCCACCACCACCATCCGTGTCAACAACCACCTACCACCACCATTGATAACCACTAGCGCCAACTGTATAATGGTTTGGACCTTAGACTATTAAGTGCATTTGTTTTTTTAAGATTTAACCACTTGATGGGTCTGAATAGATCAGAAAACATCCAAATCTTGAATAGAGTCTTAGAATAATTAAGAGCTATACAGTTAAAACATTTTTGCGAAAATAACATTTCACCACCGCCAGCCACCACCACCATCCGTGTCAACAACCACCTACCACCACCATTGATAACCACTAGCGCCAACTGTATAATGGTTTGGACCTTAGACTATTAAGTGCATTTGTTTTTTTAAGATTTAACCACTTGATGGGTCTGAATAGATCAGAAAACATCCAAATCTTGAATAGAGTCTTAGAATAATTAAGAGCTATACAGTTAAAACATTTTTGCGAAAATAACATTTCACCACCGCCAGCCACCACCACCATCCGTGTCAACAACCACCTACCACCACCATTGATAACCACTAGCGCCAACTGTATAATGGTTTGGACCTTAGACTATTAAGTGCATTTGTTTTTTTAAGATTTAACCACTTGATGGGTCTGAATAGATCAGAAAACATCCAAATCTTGAATAGAGTCTTAGAATAATTAAGAGCTATACAGTTAAAACATTTTTGCGAAAATAACATTTCACCACCGCCAGCCACCACCACCATCCGTGTCAACAACCACCTACCACCACCATTGATAACCACTAGCGCCAACTGTATAATGGTTTGGACCTTAGACTATTAAGTGCATTTGTTTTTTTAAGATTTAACCACTTGATGGGTCTGAATAGATCAGAAAACATCCAAATCTTGAATAGAGTCTTAGAATAATTAAGAGCTATACAGTTAAAACATTTTTGCGAAAATAACATTTCACCACCGCCAGCCACCACCACCATCCGTGTCAACAACCACCTACCACCACCATTGATAACCACTAGCGCCAACTGTATAATGGTTTGGACCTTAGACTATTAAGTGCATTTGTTTTTTTAAGATTTAACCACTTGATGGGTCTGAATAGATCAGAAAACATCCAAATCTTGAATAGAGTCTTAGAATAATTAAGAGCTATACAGTTAAAACATTTTTGCGAAAATAACATTTCACCACCGCCAGCCACCCCCCCCATCCGTGTCAACAACCACCTACCACCACCATTGATAACCACTAGCGCCAACTGTATAATGGTTTGGACCTTAGACTATTAAGTGCATTTGTTTTTTTAAGATTTAACCACTTGATGGGTCTGAATAGATCAGAAAACATCCAAATCTTGAATAGAGTCTTAGAATAATTAAGAGCTATACAGTTAAAACATTTTTGCGAAAATAACATTTCACCACCGCCAGCCACCACCACCATCCGTGTCAACAACCACCTACCACCACCATTGATAACCACTAGCGCCAACTGTATAATGGTTTGGACCTTAGACTATTAAGTGCATTTGTTTTTTTAAGATTTAACCACTTGATGGGTCTGAATAGATCAGAAAACATCCAAATCTTGAATAGAGTCTTAGAATAATTAAGAGCTATACAGTTAAAACATTTTTGCGAAAATAACATTTCACCACCGCCAGCCACCACCACCATCCGTGTCAACAACCACCTACCACCACCATTGATAACCACTAGCGCCAACTGTATAATGGTTTGGACCTTAGACTATTAAGTGCATTTGTTTTTTTAAGATTTAACCACTTGATGGGTCTGAATAGATCAGAAAACATCCAAATCTTGAATAGAGTCTTAGAATAATTAAGAGCTATACAGTTAAAACATTTTTGCGAAAATAACATTTCACCACCGCCAGCCACCACCACCATCCGTGTCAACAACCACCTACCACCACCATTGATAACCACTAGCGCCAACTGTATAATGGTTTGGACCTTAGACTATTAAGTGCATTTGTTTTTTTAAGATTTAACCACTTGATGGGTCTGAATAGATCAGAAAACATCCAAATCTTGAATAGAGTCTTAGAATAATTAAGAGCTATACAGTTAAAACATTTTTGCGAAAATAACATTTCACCACCGCCAGCCACCACCACCATCCGTGTCAACAACCACCTACCACCACCATTGATAACCACTAGCGNTATAATTTATTTTTAAATAATCTGATAAACATACTATGGCAATCATCCCATGAACTGAAGTTTCATAGCAGCACAACAGCAGAAGAAGAAGAAGAAGAAGAAAACGAAGGAGGAGAAAGGGGGCTGAAGTTGTTTAAAAGTGGGTACAAGTTAAAACTTTTTAAAAAAATGGGTATAGGTTAAATGAGGGCGACCAAATAGGGCGCCTCGTGCAATTTTACCCATTTAACATGTACTCACTATTTAATTTTGTTTTTTTAACTTGTACCCATTATTTAAACAAATTCACGTTTTTTTTCCTTCTTTCTTCTTCTTCTTCGGGTAACAGTGATTTTATATGGTGTTTCTGAACATATTTTAAGGTAGTTTATGATGTTTTACGGTGGTGAGCTATTGTGGTACTTTATTTTTTACTATTGATTCCAGTTTCTTCTTTTTCTTTTTCTTAATTGTAAAATGTTCGTTAGATTTATTATTGTTTTGACAAATT
The DNA here is from genome assembly GCF_001879085.1 of Nicotiana attenuata. Classification (NCBI taxonomy): domain Eukaryota; kingdom Viridiplantae; phylum Streptophyta; class Magnoliopsida; order Solanales; family Solanaceae; genus Nicotiana; species Nicotiana attenuata. The sequence goes on from NW_017690011.1 coordinate 5,451, forward strand.
GATAATTGGGGTTTGTTCTTGATGATATTGGGGGTTTTAAAATTTTAGCTTATTTGAAGTAGATTTAGGCATTACATCATACATTGGATTGTTAAAATTCGAAGAACAAATTTCTGTTTCTGAAAAATTTGTACTTCAGGCCTATTTGGTCTTAAGTGCATGAAATGTTGGTTGCACTTCAGACCTTTTGGCCTTAAGTGCATCTTAAGTGCAATTTTTACTTCAGATTTATTGGTCTTAAGTGTAGGAAAATATTTGTTGCACTTCAGACCTTTTGGCCTTAAGTGCATCTGAAGTACAATTTTTACTTCAGTACTATTGGC
>NW_017690012.1:0-2426 GCF_001879085.1 Nicotiana attenuata
ACCATAGCCAGTCTAGTGTGGATTCTTTCTTTCTTCATTGGAAACACTATCAATCCCAGGAAATAAAACATGAATACGAAGACCCTTCGGTGAATATGCCCTAACGATGTGATGGCAAACTCGTTAGGATAGGTACGGTAGGATTTGCTATGACCGTACCTCTCATACAAATAATCAAAAGGGATGTAGGATTCTTCCAAACATGTCAGTTCTGGGTTCTTCTTCAAACCCATCATTTTGAGGAAGCCCCTACCCTTGCGGTTCTCAGGCATTAACAAACCCGGAGTCTCCCACGCTACACCGGCCAATCCTCCTATCTTTTCTAGCAAGGGTGTCATTTCAATGTCTCCGAAATGGAATACAGACCTCTCACAATCCTAGAACAATGTAGCAGCTTCTATGATCTTGTTGTCGGGTTGGATTTCCAGGAGAGAAGGTAAGTTTCCAAAATATTTTCGGACAAGAGTTTGATCACTAGAGTGAAGATCTTTCCACTAGCTTAGCAGTTTTGGGTGGATGTTGGTGACCATGCCGAATCTAGGGACTTCGTGCCTCATATTTCTGCAAGACAAATAAGGTTAGGCCCTTACCCCCACCAGACTCGACTATTTAATATCAACAATCGGCATAAAGCATTTAGTTCTCCAAATAAATGCACAAGACGTGGTAGTGTCCGTTTGGATTTAGGGAAACCCGGTGGACTTTGGACAAGGCTATCTTAAAAAGTCATTATGCGGACAACATAATTGACTCGGCTAGGTTTGACCATGATGCAAGCACGGTTTAAACAGATAAGGCTTCTATGGGGTTTTAGACTGGTACCCTTGAGCGGACAACTCAAGGGGGAAGGGCACGGAACCTTCGATTAATCCGTTGATCGATTGGTTTTACCGTAAATATGCCTTTTCTGGATTTAGGGGGTAATAATATCGGAAGAGCGCAACCACTAATTATAAGGGTTGCTATGGGATTTGTTTGGCACGAGTGGAATACGATGTTGAGCATGATTATGCAATAATTAAAAGCATGTTGTCACGTATTTGCACGTTAAGAAAGCAGTAAATACAACAGTTTCATAATTTAAAGCAGTAGTAAAGGAAAGAAACAAAGAAGACAAGTCAGTTTTGCAATTAAAAAGGAAATTGAATGCTTAAAGGAATTTAAACAAGTAATTGCACATAGAGAGATATAAATTTACAATAACAATGTGAAATGGTAAAAGCCTAGATAATCCCCAGCAGAGTTGCTATGTTGTCGCACCCTTTTTTTCCACCATAGAAATCGGGTTCATGACATTTGGCATAGGGCAACTCATTCCTTTTGGGAACTGGGTTTAGCATTTGATGAGTCACCACCTAATGAGTTAAGGTGCATTAGGACACCAATAAATATTCAATTCTAAGTTTATTTGGATAACCAGAGATTGGGTAAGGGCTTGAAATTATCCCAAGGGGAAGGTGTTAGGCACCCCTCAGGATCCATTAGTGTGGTTTCCCGGCCAGACAGTTATTGTGAATTTGGTGCAATTACAAGTAAACAATAAGACTCAAATATTGGGGATTTAAACACATGGAAAGAAAGAACAATTGAAAGGAGAGTTAAAAAGAGTTTACAAATAGAGGGAAATGGGTCCTAGGTTTATTTATAATATGGATCACATCAATGCAATACCCGGTAATCACTCCTCAAGAGAGGGGCTACACGTGGCATTAGCGCATGGTCATCATATCCATATCTACCCTTCCAACCCGATTGAGGTACTAAAGCGCGGATTGGTCTCGATTACTATTGCATGCTATTATCCGTACCATTCTTATCAGTCCCGGAGGTACTTAGGACTACTATTCCTAAAGGGAAGGGATATTAGGCTGATTGGTTTTAAAGGATAAAATCTAACGCGACATACAAAAACACATACTGCATGTTGGGGAAGCATATAAATAGATAAAGGCTCAAATACACCTCCTTGAACAAAAGCACGTAACTAGCATGACTTACACATACTTTTTAGGTCTGATTGAAATACTAAGGATGAGGGGAGTTTGATTCAGCGCTATATTCATCAGATACCTCAGATAAGAAGCCCAAATCAGGCCTGCCTGCTGGTTGGAGCAGTTACCAATTAACAGAGGCGAAATCAGTTTTATTATTGTTATTACCTAAGGCTTGCCTAAGTGTTTAGACGGAGTCCTATAGGCATGATATCTACTTAATTCAGAATGTGGTGAAACATAAAAAATGAATTGTTTGAAGTCCTGTAGACATGCTTGTAAAACCTCGTTAAGTAAGGGAATTAGATTGTTTAAAACAGATTCAGAATAGACTGATTTTTAAAACAGACCAATTTCAGATTCTACAGGTGATGGTATCTATTATTGCTGATTTAAACCCTATGAACATGATATCTAACATTGAGTGTGAATGAA
>NW_017690012.1:4884-5773 GCF_001879085.1 Nicotiana attenuata
AGTTGGTTGTATTTGACCTGTGCCTCAGCCTTTTCATCAATGATCCTGTGACCTCGAATAAACCCAGGCTGGCCCAGACCATTACGATTATCCTCCAACCAGCCTGAATAGTAGGGAGTGCAACCAGCGTGGTATCTGTCCGGCTCGATGGTGTCCCTCCCCATGACGACCTTGTAGTGCCACATATGCTGAGCTTGCCACTTGTAAGGACTATCACCATCCTTGAAGTCAGCCCGAAAGTGACTCATCTTGTCGACCGTGGGTACAACCCGCTTCTTGCCTGCTTGCCTCATAACCCGGAGAGGGACGTAAGGGTATGTTCCTCTCAAACCGATCAGTATCAGAAATAGTGCATCTCTGGATCAGGCGATAAACTCCTCGATCGGAAACCACTCGAACATCCATTGTACTTGGTCCTCAGTTAGATTTTCGAAGAGTTCGACCCATTCTGAAGCATTCTCCGGTTGGGCGAACATATTGGGCATGTAATTCCTTCGTTTCAGATGATGGAAAGCGATATGATCATCCCAGTCCCTTCGCTGAATCTCTTGTCGGTATTCACCTTTTTGGAGATGCTCCACGAGCCAAAGTTGAAGTAGCAAATTGCAGCCTTCGAAGTGTTTGGCTCCTTTTTGACACTTCTCTAGGGCTCGGTATATTTCCGCAATGATCATGGGCACTATGCTGAATGGTTGCCCGCCAATTCCTTCCATTAAGGTCTTAGTTACCATAGCCAGTCTAGTGTGGATTCTTTCTTTCTTCATTGGAAACACTATCAATCCCAGGAAATAAAACATGAATACGAAGACCCTTCGGTGAATATGCCCTAACGATGTGATGGCAAACTCGTTAGGATAGGTACGGTAGGATTTGCTATGACCGTACCTCT
>NW_017690013.1:0-811 GCF_001879085.1 Nicotiana attenuata
TTCCTTCATCTATCTCTTCCTCTGTTTGACTCTTCTTTTAGCAGTGAGAGAGGTTTATTCAATTTTCTAGTGACTAACAACTGCCGAGAGTAACAAGTTCGAGGTCGGACTTCGATTGGATATAAGGCCCAACCCCAGTTCACTGCGTCGCACAAGGTTAGTACTTTTCTCTGCATTTCGTTTCTAGAATCTATGGTGTGTTCGGCATTGGGACTTTAGTTCTCTGTTACTATTTCATTAGACATCTGGCATGACTTTTTTTTGGTTGATTTTTTATATCCTTCTGTTTTAAGCTTGTTGTTTTATGCATATTATTCTTGTTAGAAATTGTAACGACCCGATCCCTCTAAACCCAAGCATAATCCAATTGGTTACTGAAAGGGGGTTCAATTAGGTTATATCAAGTTTTAGTAGTGAAAATCCCTTTAGTAGTTAGAGACCATATAGGAACATCTCTTGGTGGACCCTTGGATCGAATTCTTACCTTAAAAATGTTTCTTTTGATGTCACTAGGGATATCAATCGATGGTTTAGTGAGATCCCATTGGTGATCAATGTATATTTCTCTAATTTTGAGGGAGTAGTCACTAATCGAGAGGGGGCCTTCGATTGAATTTCTGAGTTTTTTTTTATTGGGGATCCAACTTGTGTCCCATATGTTCAAATTTGATTTGTAGTATGGTGACCATGTAATCCCTTTTGCACATATTTTCCACCCCTTTAAAATGTCCTTCCAAATGAAGGAGTGGTTTAATTTAGAAGTACTTCACCCCATATAAGGTAATAATAAGTCTTTGCCCATGGAGTTGTG
>NW_017690013.1:5081-5773 GCF_001879085.1 Nicotiana attenuata
TGTTCCCTCTCTCCTAACCCAACGTTTCCTTTCCCTCTTTCTCTCTTTATCGTCTCTTTCTTCCTCTGCTATGGCAGATTTTCTTTTGGCCTTTTTCTCCATTTTTGACAAAGTTTAGACCTTCTAAGTTCGAGATCAGAAGTTTGCAGCCCTATTTCGAGCAAAGGAGCATCAGTTCTTCCCCAATGTTTGGATTTAAACGTTCAAATTTTGAAGCTCTTTAACCCTAGAAGACCTCTATAAATACTAGCATCCTCAACAATTTTGGACAATTTTTTAGAGCCGCTCCAAAAAACCTTAGAGTTCAGCCGCCCCTTTACCCCCTATTCAGCCACCATCTTTTCCTTCTTTGTAACTTACTATTCTTTTCTCCAAAAATTTCAGCTTTTCCTTCATCTATCTCTTCCTCTGTTCGACTCTTCTTTTAGCAGTGAGAGAGGTTTATTCAATTTTCTAGTGACTACAACTGTCGAGAGTAACAAGTTCGAGGTCGGACTTCGATTGGATATAAGGCCCAACCCAGTTCACTGCGTCGCACAAGGTTAGTACTTTTCTCTGCATTTTCGTTTCTAGAATCTATGGTGTGTTCGGCATTGGGACTTTAGTTCTCTGTTACTATTTCATTAGACATCTGGCATGACTTTTTTTTGGTTGATTTTTTATATCCTTCTGTTTTTAAGCTTGTTGTTTTT
>NW_017690014.1:0-733 GCF_001879085.1 Nicotiana attenuata
TGTATATACGAGATTTGATACGTGGTTCTAAACAATTTGTAAAGTTTCTCGTTAAAATATTCTAACACTATGTAGGTAAACAATGTTTGGAAGTTATGCTAACTTATGAATTTTTGTAACGATATGTAGGTAAATGATCCAAATAATGGTGTAAATCAATTTTTGAAAGATGTATCTTGGGGACCTGGGGTTGAGGTCACAACAATGTCTAAGTACGTTGTGAATGGTTATAAGTTTCATACAGAGGATTGCTCTAAAAATAAAAATAGCAACAACAGTGGGGTGTGGGTTCAAGGTGGTGATGGCAACCAAGATGGAGATATTGATTATTATGGTGTGCTCAAAGAAATAATAGAACTAGAATATACAGGTTGGCCATTTAAGAAATTGATACTCTTTAGATGCAAGTGGTTTGACCCACATCCAACAAGAGGTACAAGAGTACACAATCAATACAACATAATTGAGGTTAAACTTACGGGGAGTATGATCGCTATGATCCTTTCATAATTGCACATAATGTTAGGCAAGTGTATTATGCTCCTTATCCATTGCGGCGGAATAAGTCTGATTGGTGGGTTGTAATAAAAACTAAGCCTGTGGGTAGGGTAGAAGTCGAGAATGTGTTAGATGTTGCATATCAAAACGATATCTCCAGTGTTCACCAAATAGTGGACGAAGTTTTAGAAAATGATTTGGAACATCCTGAACACATATTGGAAGAAGTTGATAT
>NW_017690014.1:4811-5773 GCF_001879085.1 Nicotiana attenuata
GCACGTGAGTTGTCCGTGCTTAGCGCTTGGGCTTTGGGAGCCCCTCCGGAGTCTGTACACACCCCCAGTGAGCGCAGAGTGTTGAGTGTATTGAGTGTTGAGTGGTGAGTGCGAGTGCTGAGTGATGGAGTGGCATTGCTTTGAGGTTGCATTTACTTTTGCTGTTGCTGCATTTATCTGTTAAATTTCTTTTTGGCATTTACTGAGTTATGGAATTTACCTGTTTATTCCTGTTATTTTTAAAGTTGTGAAAAATAAATAATTGGACTGTTTTTCTCAGCTCGTCACTACTGCTCAGTTCCTTAGTTATTTCTGTTACTACTGAGGTGGTTGTACTCATACTACACCCTGCACTTTATGTGCAGATCCAGGTAAGTTCGTTGAGTTCAGGCCGTCTATCTGTAGAGATTGCAAGGTAGCTGCCAACGTCCGCGGGACCTTGTTACTCTTTTTGTCATTTCTTCTTTTAGACAGTTATATATCTTAGTTCATAGTTTTAGACGCTCATGTCTTAGTGACACCCTGATGTTTGGGACTCGTCTCCGTATTTTATATTATTTATATTTAGAGTTGGTTTAGTTTATCAGGAATTAAATTATTGGAAATGTTTTATTAAATTCTTATAATCATATTAGTAGTAATTTTGGGAATAGGCTTGCCTTGTAACCCGATAGGCGCCATCACGACCAAGGTTAGATTTTGGGTCGTGACAAGTTGGTATCAGAGCCTAGGTTACATAGGTCTCACGAGTCATGAGCGGGTTTAGTAGAGTCTTGCGGATCGGTACGGAGACGTCTGTACTTATCTTCGAGAGGCTGCAGAACTTTTAGGAAAACTTCACCTTCTTGAATTCTTATCGTGCGGTATTGATTCAGCTTGAAGTGTAACTCTTTGAATTCCTTCCACGCATTCGTATGCGCACATGAGCGCTCGGTATCAGTTGTGCAACGACGGAGTATGAT
>NW_017690015.1:0-1120 GCF_001879085.1 Nicotiana attenuata
TACATACAAACAATGACAAGAAGAAAATTAATTTACTAATTAAACAAAGTCTATGTATTCTTATACTAATTGACAAAAAGTCAACAAAGTCAACCTCCCGGACCCGCATCTCGAAACCCGACTAAAATTTATAAAACTCGAACACCCATTCCGATATGACTTCAACCATATAAAATTATCAAGTTCCGATACCAATCCGTCCTTCAAATCATCTATTTTTTATTTTTGAAAGAATTTTATAATTTTCCCTAAATTTTCCTTTAGATTCTCATGAATTTGATGTTAAATCTAAGATATAATCACAAAATATAGTTGGAATTTGATTAGAGACACTTACCTAATGATTTGGTATGAAAATCTTCTCTCAAAATCGCCCTCTCAGACCTAGGGTTCAAATTATGGTAAAATGAAGCTAAGATTCGGAATGCCCAGCATTTAGTAGGCTGCATATGTCACATTTGCGACACTGGGTTCGCAAATGCGACGAATTCTTCGCAAAAGCAAAGCCTGGACTATCCGGTCTCTATTGCAATTGCGACGAGAAACTTCACAAATGCGAAGTGGGGCCTTCGCAAAAGCGGCCCAAATGTTCGCAAATGCGAATTTCCCCTGCCCAGCCCATCTTCGCAAATGCGAGAATGATCTCGCAAATGCGGTCATCACAAATGCGATGAAATCCTCGCAAATGTGAGAACTGAAACACCAGCACAGCTCTACCTTCTTTCAAACACTCCAAAACGCGTACAAAACTCATCCAAGCCCTCGGGGCTCTAAAACAAACATTATCACAAGTCTGAAAACATAACACGAACTCGCTCGCGCGATCGAAAAAACAAAATAACCACTAAAATCACGAATTAGACACCAAAACATATGAAAATCACATTGAACTTCAAGAACCTCTAGAATCGCAACCGAGCGTCCGAACCATATCAAATCAACTCCAAACGACACCAAATTTTGCAGACAAGTCCCAAATGACATAATGGAGGTTTTCCGATTCTGGGAATCGCATTCCGACCCCGATATCACCAAAGTCAACTCTCGTTCAAACCTTTCAATCTTCCAAAACTTCAACTTTCCAATTTTTGCCAAATTGCTTCAAATTACCCCCCCCCCC
>NW_017690015.1:5059-5773 GCF_001879085.1 Nicotiana attenuata
ACAAGGTAATACTACAACAATTTTAGACATGTAGCATATATGCACAGAAGTCATAGAGGAAACTCAACAATTAAAGAAGTAAACAAAAACAACAAGGAAGGCAATAACTTCAACTAAAGCAAATAAGGCCAAACAACGAGCAAGAGGTAAATAAATAGCTAACAACATCATATAGAGCATGTAAGTGTAGCGTAACCACAAGATACCACATATTATGACAATTTGATCAAAGGCATGGAAAAAGACTAGACAATCTAACCGGTCAACACTACATATAAACTGTGTACGTACTGGTCACCTTGCGTACACGGCTTTTCACATATCGAGATAGCACAATTGGCTCAATTCCTAAGGGGTGGTTTTCCCCACACAAGGTTAGGCAAGATACTTACCTCAATTCGGCCAATTCAATACTCTATTTATCTTTTCCTTTATCAATTCATCAACGCTCGACTCAATCTATCCAAAACCGACTTAAATACATCAAACAATGCAAGAGAAAATAATTTCAATTAACAAAGCTATGATTCTTATACAATTTGCAAAAAGTCAACAAAAGTCAACTCCCCGGACCCGCATCTCGAAACCCGACAAAATTTATAAAACTCGAACACCCATTCCGATATGACTTCAACCATATAAAAATTATCAAGTTCCGATACCAATCCGTCCTTCAAATCATCATTTTTTATTTTTGAAAGATTTTATAATTTT
>NW_017690016.1:0-900 GCF_001879085.1 Nicotiana attenuata
CTTCCGGGAGTGATATGGGACAGATAGAGATGATGTTCGAGCAGATGATGAAAAAGAACCAAGATTCTGACGCACAATTGGCTTCACATAACACATCCATCCGGAACCTAGAGGTGCAAATAGGACAAATTTCTCAAGCTTTAAATACCCGACCTAAAGGTGCGCTACCAAGTGACACGTAGTGAACCCAAAGGGGGGTAACAATCAGGTGATGGCAGTTACGACTAGAAGTGGAAGAGGCGGTGATGTGCATGCCTCGGATAAGAATCGGGTTGTGAATGATGAAGTTGAGTCGCATGATGATGATGTACCTTTGAATGTTGACAATGTGGTTGAACCAATAGTAACAAATGATGTGCGGATTGATATTGATGATGAGGCCGGGGTAGAGACTCAAGATGGCGTGAACCCGTCTAGGGAACACATTATTTATATACCCGAGCCGGCGGTGCCCAAGGCCAAGGCACCCTTGCCTAGACCACCTCCACCATATCCTCAACGGTTAGCAAAGCAAAAGAATGACAATCAGTTTAAGAAATTCATAGACATGATGAAGAGCCTCACAATCAATGTTCCTTTAGTGGAGGCACTTGAACAAATGCCTGGGTACGCAAAATTTATGAAGGATTTAGACACCAAGAAGCGTTCTATGGAGTGTGAAACAATAAAGATGACGCACCAAGTTAGTGCGATTCTGCATTCTATGGCCCCGAAACTAGAGACCCTGGAGCTTTCACTATTCCTTGCACTATCGGGAGTGCAGAGTTTGCTAAGGCCCTATGTGACTTGGGGGCTAGCATTAATTTGATGCCGTACTCAGTCTTCAAGACTTTGGGAATTGGGCAACCTAGGCCAACCTCAATGAGACTTCAAATGGCGGACCGGCCGATGAAGAGGCCT
>NW_017690016.1:5190-5773 GCF_001879085.1 Nicotiana attenuata
TTTGACAACAACAATGATGGTGGTGGTTATTCGAACGAGTGTTATGATGATCAAAGTGAGGAATGCCAATATGTCAATAACTACCAAGGAAATAGAGGAAATCAACAATGGCGCCCCCAAGGCAATTGGGGCAATCAACAAGGAGGCGGCAATTGGAATAACAATAATCAACAACAAGGTGGTAACAATTGGAACAATAACAATCAGAACAACAATTGGGGTAATCAAGGTAACAACCAAGGCAATTGGAACGGGAACAACAACAATTGGAGCAACAACAATAGCAATCAAGGAGGGTGGAATAATGGTGGTAGGGGGCAAGGCTTTCAAAGGCCCCCCATGTTCCAATAACCAAACAATCCACCCCCTTTCAGTCGCAAGGGCCTAGTTCTTCCGGGAGTGATATGGGACAGATAGAGATGATGTTCGAGCAGATGATGAAAAAGAACCAAGATTCTGACGCACAATTGGCTTCACATAACACATCCATCCGGAACCTAGAGGTGCAAATAGGACAAATTTCTCAAGCTTTAAATACCCGACCTAAAGGTGCGCTACCAAGTGACACGTAGTGAACCCAAAG
>NW_017690017.1:0-5773 GCF_001879085.1 Nicotiana attenuata
TTCGTCACTTCGTTTGATGGCATAGATTCGTCTGCCTTGGAGGACTTAACGTGGTTGGGCTATTTGGAAGTACCAAGGAAATCCCATCCTCGGGAGGTTGGCGGGGCACAATCGAGCCCGAGGTTGGTCAGCCGATTTCCGGCCCCAAGTACGGATCCTAGACAGAAGTGTTCAATTGTTATCACCATCCTGGAGGATGCCCGGGTTCTTTCTGTCCTGGTTGGCGTAGCTAGTTACCTCCGATGCCTGGTAACCGAAGAAGACCAGGGCAAAATGGATGAGGTAGATGCCCCAAGTCTGTTCAACGAAGCACAACAAGTGTTGAACCGGGTAAGGTGTTACCAAACTTTTTTTATTTTCCAACTTTAGTTTTTTTGGCGATCCTATTTAAGATTTAAGTTGTTTATTAATTGTATATTAAATGAAAATCTTAAAAAATACCATGGTCATTTGATTCTTAGTTCTTAATTTTAAATCATTAATTTCCTTTCATTAGTGCTAAATTAATTAATTGTTAGGAGTAAATTTGATTTAGGAATTAATTTAGGTTCTTAATTAATTTGATTAGGATTTTGATTTAAAAAGAAAAAAAGAAACAAAGAGAAAGAATTAAGGAGTATGATGGGTTTTGTTTAGATTTGGGCCAAAGACAATTTCAATGGCCCAAAATCACCCCAAATCTTGGGCGATGTGCACAGATAGCCACTAACATCTTATGTCTTTATTTTAAAGCCAGCGTTTTAAATATCTTTNGATCTGCAATGGTGGAAGATAACCTCAAATGTTCACCTGATCCCCATGTCAAGGCATTTGTTGGTGAGTGTAAGCCAAACCAAGAAAGTTCTGCCACTTGTGAAACAACATTGTCACATTTAATTGCATTTAGTGACATATCACTAATCTCTAAGCCAAAAATCATATTTTAATTATTTCACTTATATAGAAATTCACACACCATTATTGCTTGGGATCCCACACTTTAATCATAGAGTAAGCAGATGCAAATGAGCAAAACTTTACGGTAAATTCCAGCAGTAGTAATGCCTTACTCTTCGGAGTCCAGAAATTCTCCGTATGTGAAGTGGAAACCAGTGCACCACCAGTCCATGGATCGTAGTCCCCCAATACAAAAGTTCCAGCAATTTGTTCAACTGGGGATACTACTGACTCTCGGCCACCACAAAAGAAATGGATAAGCAAGTCTAGCAGATCTCGCACCGGAAGATGAGACTACCAACTCACTACTATCAATAGAAAGCAGACATGATTCCATAACAATATTACGAAACATAGAAAGTTTGTCATCCATCAAAATTATCTTCTTAGTATCATAAGGTAAAGTAGCATAGCCATTTAGGTATATGCAGCTCAAAACTACAAGCCGAAATCACATAATGATGGCTACTTAATTTTTAATGCGAAATCCTCATCCCAGGCTGGTTTGTCATAACCAACAAACAAAATGCCATAAGGAACATACCGCACTGTATTTGAGACCTCACAAGTCATCATGAACATCTTATCGAAAAAATTCCACAGCCATAGACTTATGTGAATGTGAAGCGATATGTCATTTTCAAACGGATGTGCGACTTCAGCAGGGCTCACAATCTCTTTCGGCATTACATCCTCTCCGCTAGTAATAGGTACCAAACAATTAGTTGTTCTATCAGTTGGAGAGACATAGTTCTTGTCAATGGTGCGTTTTGTATTTCCATCAAGATACATGGCATTAAATGATTTAACACCAAATTTAGCTTCATCTAACAACTCCCCATCATACAACTTTGCAAATAACTAACTCCATTTCTTTCTAATTGCTTCAAGCAGTGTATGTGCATATGATGGAGAACTTAAAGGAATATGCAGAAGATATGCACACCCTAAAGCAATGAGAAATTCTTGTCCTATGTCAAACCACTTGGGCACATAACTAGAATTTGTTAGTCCAATATCCCTTGAATCCGTAGTCCAACTACCAGAGTGTGGTACCAGTGAGAGTACTTGACTGGAAAATGCTAAGTTGTCTGCCAACGAGCAATTGATTACAGTAATTAGCACGATCCTATTTTTAACCTTATGCTCATGTGCAGCAAAATAAATCAGAAATGAAGTCATATTGATAATTTGACTAAGAAATCGACATGTATCTTTCTGGAAATTTTTCAGCAAGCACCATGTCTACCTCTGAGTTGCCATCATCCAAATTAGATTCATTAGTGAGTACCTTGGAGCAGCAATTATGCGGCATGTTGTTAAACACCTAGACTTCCTCTATGAATTCCTCTTTCTCAGTCATCAGTTTATTACCAATTTGTAGCTCCTATAATATTTCCCTATCTTTAGTAGGTTCAACTCCAATATGACTTCCATTAGCGACATTGTACATGGAATTGAAATCAATATGTTTTTTTGGTAACTGAGTAGTTTCATCCCCTGCCTCATCATCTTGGGAGGTGTCCGGCATTTCCTCGAACACCTCGTATGCCACGTTCAGGTTGTTGTTGGTCGAGTATTACTCCAATACTGAGGCGTTGGTGAGGTGCTAATGTTGCACCATGATGGAATAGCCGCAGCTCCTACAAGAAAATCCTCCACAGGCTTGCGCTGCTGGTGAACGGCTAAACACCCGCCATGTGCTTCTCTCGTTCGGGTGCAAAAATGCTGCTTCAGTTTCTCTTTAAAATGATTCCAATAAAAAAATTGCTTGTTTCAAAATAACCAATCAAACCAAACAAGAGCTTCTCCATCAAGGTAGTGGCAAAGAAGAGGTACCCGGTCCTTCTCGGAGAAGCCAAGGTAGGTGAAGTACAACTTTGCTCGAAATGGGTTTCCACTTCTGAATCTATCTAATACAACCATTATTATTAGGGTATGACCGATGAAAGTACCAATGTAATGATCTCAAATCTAATGTAACAGAAACCCAAATTCTCAACTATACTAACAAGACTGAAGTGCGATTACAACTCAAATACCAGAACTACAATAGGAATTGCAGGAACTAAAGTAACTAGGGATAGATAGAAAAAGGGAGATGAGAAGCCTAGGCTCAGAGCAACGAGATGAGAGGAACCGACATTCTTTTCTTCAACAATTGGCATAACCCCCAAGTCGGAGACCACTACACCTTTTATCATAATCGTTCTTACGCTCACAGCTCAACCTAGGTCCCAAATTAATCCGGTCCAATTGCTTATTGTCGGCCTAATAGCTCTTCTCGGCCTAACAGCTACATCTGTGACATTGGGCTGGGGATGATTCATACCAATAATCGAAATAAACAATAACTACGTAGATTAAAAAATCGAATCAAGCTTCAATAGTCTTTATTACTCTACTTAATCAGGGGCAGACACACATTAGTCGAAGCGGCGTCATCGTCGGAAAATGTTGCTAATTAGCACCTCCTTTTAGGTACAACTCTATAAAAGGTAAAAAGTCCTTTGATTAACTGATCGTCGGTTCCTTATCGATACGTCCCGAGATCCCCACCGTGATATCTGGCTGGTCACGGATATTTCGGCCTTCTGTAGATCATGCTTGATTATCCGATAATGTTTGAAGTCATTCGAGGCTAGGACTGATTCGGGAACCATGACCTCGATATTCTGAGGGCAAGCGTCATTCCCCCGAGTTCTGACTCCATGGGACTCTTGGCTTGATTTTCCTCGCCACCATATCTCGAGCCTGGCTTATCTTGTCGGAAGGAGAGGTGCACCATGAGCTTGGTTTAGCCCGTATACAGATAGTCCCCTCATTTCTCGGAGAGTAAATGACAAGAAACGACATGAGCTTCCGATTCCCACTTCGACACATCGCATCAAACACAAAAAAAACCCAAAACGCCTCGTTAATCATGTCATCATGGCATTAAATATATGTCGACCGCCGGTTGGCCATCCCTGAACGCGAAACGTTGCCTAACTATTATAAATACCCCCCTCATTTGTTCATTTTCACTTTACATCAAACCTTCTACCCTCATACCCTTAGAATTTCAATACTCTTCAGCACTTTTACCTACGTTATTCAAGGTCTTTTGCAAAGAATTTCTCACCCATCTTCTTTTCACGCCAATAAGTCTAGTCCCTCAACTTTCTTTCTTTCTTCATCTTTTCTAGATCTTCTTCCATTTTTATTCTCTAAAAAGATGGCAAAGACTTCCAAAATCGTTCCCGAGAAAGAAGCTCCTTCTACTTCACGACCAGCCACTGAGGTCGATCGGGCTGCTACGGATGTGGCCGTTGATGAATTAGTATTCGAACCCCCTTGAAAATGTTCATCCCTGAGGGATGCTCGGTCAACGACAATTTCAAGGTTGAAAAGAATTCCTACGTACAAGGTCGTTGTGAGGAGTTCTCGGGATACATCTACTCGATCACCGAAGAGGTTCTCCCTACGGTCCGAAAAGACTACAACTGGACTGGTAAAACTATAATGGTCTTCGACCCCGAGGAGACCATCACCACCCATGTCAAGGGATATTTAAGTGTTTACACTTATCCCTTTACATTGGGACCAGTGGACCCGATCATAATAGATTTCTGCAAGAGGTACGAGGTATGTGTCGGCCAGATTCACCCTTCCCTATGGAGGATTATGATCCTTCTTCGATTTTTCGTGAGGTAAAATGAAATATTTGAAGAAAATGAGAATATTCAGGAATACACATTGAATGCTAAGATGTATGTCAGGCCAGCAAAGCCCCGTTCTCTAGTATCGATCAGGACCGAGATCGAGGCTAGCAAGGCTGTTTTGTCCGAGTAAGGACTTCGGACTTGATTCTGGCGGAATGCAGGCCATTCCCCGAGAAGTGGAATACAAGAGGTAAGATAGAACTTTCCTTCGAATGTGGATTTTATGTTTACTTCTCTTTTCCTTATTGGTATTTGTGGTGGTGCATCCATCGCTCAAATCCCAAATATTGTCCGTCGAGTCAAGGAGTAGGTCGAGGGTATCATTTCAAAGATTCCCTACTCCGAGCGCTCGTGGCGAAAATTCTCAAAGGGCCGATGGGAGGCCCTTTCCTATGGTAAGATTTCTTTTAGGTTTCTCCCTTAAACATCAGGTCCTTATTTCCTTTACTTCCTTTTGCAGGCTTACCTAATGATATCGAGCTTAGACTTCCAGTCGGTGGCGAGGACTTGCCTGCCGCGTCTCCTACTTTGGGGCAGGCCAGAGAGAGAAAAAGGAGGAGGGCTCCGAGCTCGGAGAAAAAGAAACGAAGAAAGAGGCTGGTTTGCAAGTCAAAAGAAACCTCCAGCTCCCAAGTGCTTGACTCGCACTCACTCCTTCGTCTAAGGGGCGAGAGAAGGACAAATTTTTATTGGCCCTGAAGCCATCAGTCCCCGAAGAACGGGCGGCGGCCAAGGAGGAAACGGTGGAGGTTAACCCTCCTCAAGTTTGCGAGGCTGATGCTACAGTGGGGGCCGAGAACTCTCGAGATGTCGGCTCTGCCCCGCCCGGTATGATAGACATTATGGGATCGCCTTTGTTCACGGACTCGATAATCGACGAAGCACGAACGATGCAGGAGCGACCGAATGAAGGGCCCCATGGAGTGAAGGATCCCCTTCGTCACTTCTTTGATGGCATAGATTCGTCTGCCTTGGAGGACTTAACTGGTTTGGGCTATTTGGAAGTACCAAGGAAAATCCCATCCTCGGAGGTTGGCGGGGCACAATCGAGCCCGAGGTTGGTCAGCCGATTTCCGGCCCCAAGTACGGATCCTAGACAGAAGTGTTCAATTGTTATCACCATCCTGGAGGAT
>NW_017690018.1:0-974 GCF_001879085.1 Nicotiana attenuata
CATATTTATATGTCGGTTCCATTATTCCTATGATTATACTGTTTATTTGACCGGTAGGTGCCTTGACTGTTCCTCGTCACTACTCCACCGAGGTTAGTCTCGATACTTACCGGGCACCGCCGTGGTGTGCTCATGCTACTCTTCTGCACATTTTTGTTGTGCAGATACAGGTACTCCCGTTCAGTTCTGTCAGCCTGGGAAGGAGGCGTTTCTATAGAGACTTCGAGGTATATCTGCTACGTCCGCAGACCAAAGAGTCACTTTCTATCTTCTGTAATGAGTATTGTTCTATCAGTATTTTTCCTTTGTATAGATATTCTTGAGTCAGAGCCTCTTATCTATCCCTTAGCTTGTGATTTTTGAGTTTCCGGGTTTTGGGAGTTTTGTTTGCTTTGGGAATTGTTGTGGTATGTGCCGAGCGGCACCTTAAACACCGTTTTATTTTACCAGTTCAGTTTTATTTATTTTCTTCCGCAATTATGGTTTATCTTCCGCATTGTTAGGCTTACCTAGTCATAGGGACTAGATGCCGTCACGACAAGTTCACGGAGGGTGAACTGGGGTCGTGACAAGTTGGTATCAGAGCTCTAGGTTCATAGGAGTCACGGATCACAAGCCGATTTATTAGAGTCTCGTGGATCGGTACGGAGACGTCTGTACTTATCTACGAGAGGCTATGTAACCATTAGGAAAATTCCACTTCATTCGGTTTCCTTGTCGTGCGAGATTTTGACATTCACAATCCTGAACCTCTGTCTTCCACTCTCTCACAGATGGTGAGGACACGTACTACCCGAGGTGATCAGGCACCCGCGCCCCCTGCTGCAGCCGTCGGAGGTCGGGGCCGGGGTAGAGTTCGAGGACGCGCACGTGGTGCAGCGAGAGCACCTGTGCGAGCTGCCGCCGAGGTACCACCAGCAGATCCAGCCGGAGTCCAGGCACCTGACACGCCTACAGCTACTACTACTCCAGCC
>NW_017690018.1:5015-5773 GCF_001879085.1 Nicotiana attenuata
TTGAATTAAATAGTAGAATCAGTTGCTTGAGATGTTATTTACAATGTGTGATTTAATTGAATAGATTTGGGCCATTTGGAGTCGAGTACTCGTGGCAAGAACGTGGTTGCTAGTTGATTTTAGCCGGTTCGAGGTAAGTATCTTGCCTAACCTTGTGTGGGGGACGTTCCCCTTAGGATTTGAGTCTTCTTTGTTGATTGTATTCCTTGTACGCGAGGTGACGAGTGCGTGCTCGGATTTATTTGTGGAAAGTTGCCCCTTTTAGGCTCCTAGATCCTTGTAATCACCGAATATGAAGTTGTTCTTGATGCGATTGAGCTCCCTGTCATTAGCTTCACCTTTACATGTCTTTCTTGGAATTCATTTGCCCTTTTTGGCTTATTCTTGTTGCCTAATTGACTTTTACTTGTTTCACTGTAGACATTACTCTTCTATAGTCATATTATCCCTCCTAACTGCTTGTCTTTATTTGGAAACACTATTTTCTATCTTTCATGTAATTAATTGGTCCTCATTGGAAAGAAGTTAGATATCCTATGTTTAATTGATATTTCCTTAAATTGTAATTTGTTTAATTCATGTTAACTTCCTTGTTGTTGAACTTAGTATTATGAAATCGTCGTTTCATATTATTTCTCCCTTGTTGAGTTGTTCTTATTGCGCTTAGTATTTCCCTGTTACGGTTATTCCTTGTGAGTTAGTTGTACCGTCTTTTGGTGAGCGGAAATTTCTTGAGTTGATTCTCTTGCTTTGTTCCT
>NW_017690019.1:0-817 GCF_001879085.1 Nicotiana attenuata
ATGTAAACCAATTTATCAAGATGAACTTCTTGAATAAAAAATCTGGAAATTATGCTCGAAATTAAATTATTGAGCAAGTTACCTCGCAAAACACCATGTTGCGGGTTAATAATAATTGCACATGTAACCATCTCATAGATGCATCTTATGTGGTATACATGGCAAGTGAATGGGCCCATATTCACCTTTGATATTTCCAGCATTCATGGGATTCAATCCCAATTTTAATTGGTCTATTAATTAATGAGAACAAGCAATATAAGAGAATTCGTAAAGAACTTTCTAGTTCTTTAATATTTACCCATGTGAATTCTCTATTATTTTTGCACATCATACATGAATTAACATGGCTAAACCAAGTATGCCAACTGGATAAATTATCAATATTGATAAACTTCAGGTTTACACCATGATGTGTGCAATTATGAATAAACTCCAAGTTTATTATGATAAGGGTTTTTATATCAATAAATATCCACTTCATTGTGGTATTACTTTGTTTATGTAGTACAAATTGGAGAATAAAGCGGGTAGTTTTTCACATACATATTACCCCGCTACAAGATGTAGTAATAGGAGATATTAAATCTTTCCTTTATTTATAGTCTCAATATAATCAACCGCTTTCGCGTATACTTTGGAAACTGAATAAGTTTCTTTGAGACTCACTACAACACAATACCTTATTGGTAATCAATTGTGTTTCTCCAAAATAGTAATAGTTGGCTCTTCCAGAGTTCTCAATTAATTTGGTACTACCACATATTCATCAACATCCATATGGTGAATATCTCTTTTAAAGAGAAAGTTATACCAT
>NW_017690019.1:5095-5773 GCF_001879085.1 Nicotiana attenuata
TTCTAGATCATTTGCCTCCTTTATTATGATCATTTTGATCATTTGCTCATCTTCTTTATCAAGAGTTTATTTGAAACCGATTTGCCTATATGCTTTAAGCGTACTATAGACTTTATCCTTCTAGGACTTATTCTAATAGGAGCATTTGCAATGAGAATATAGTTACTTTCTTTGGGTCAGCAAATGCGTCTGGCATGCTTTGCAATAAATTGCACATGAATTATCCTTTTATGAACTTCAAGTTCATATTATTTTATTCGGGGATCTAGATGTATAAATGATAATTCATTCCATGTAACTTTTTCTCAACTGTTGTATCTTGTCTCCCCCTCATGTTAGAAAAACTAACTTGTTTCCTCAACTTTGAGAAACCATCTTTGTGCGTTATGGTGTTAATCAAAATATACACCGCACATCAATAATAATAAGATGGAATTATTTGGTTCCTGACCATGAACCACTTGTGAGGGAAGAAATTAATATACTTTCGTATATAACGTATATCAAACTGATATATAAAACTTTGTTCTCATAAGCAATAGTTTAGCTATTAAGTAGAGGCACTTAATAAATTATTTTGCTAAACGAACTGTGATGTAAACCAATTTATCAAGATGAACTTCTTGAATAAAAAATCTGGAAATTATGCTCGAAATTAAATTATTGAGCAAGTTACCT
>NW_017690020.1:0-817 GCF_001879085.1 Nicotiana attenuata
ACAATACTCCTCCACTGAAGAAAAACCCGCTTGCCAAGCGTCGAATTGCTCTCTTTTGATCCCCTGTAGCCTGTGTCGGGCATATTCCCATCCGAAGATACTCTTTTATGTCATGGAACCATGGCTCACCATCAAATTCTTCCTCCACCACGTTACAATAAGCATGCTGATCTCGAACCTGAATATGTAATGGATCCACGTAAGCCTTGTCCGGATGATGCAACATTGATGCCAATGTGGCCAAAGCGTCAGCAACCTCATTGTGCATCCTTGGAATGTGTTTGAAATCTATTGACTGAAACCGTTGACAAAGTTCATACAAGCACTGCCGGTATGGTATGAGCTTCAAGTCCCGTGTTTCCCACTCTCCCTGAATCTGGTGTACAAGAAGATCCGAGTCACCCATGACCAAGATTTCTTGAACACCCATGTCTATAGCCAGTCTCAGTCCCAGGATACAGGCTTCGTACTCAGCCATGTTGTTGGTGCAATAGAAACGGAGTTGAGCAGTGACAGGGTAGTGTTGCCCTGTCTCAGAAATCAGTACTGCCCCTACTCCGACACCCTTGGCATTGGCAGCTCCATCAAAGAACAGTTTCCATCCAGGCTTCTCGACCTGTCCTAATTCTTCAACATACATTACCTCTTCGTCCGGGAAGTATGTTTTCAAAGGCTCATATTCGTCATCAACGGGATTCTCAGCCAGATGACTCAGCCAATGCTTGTGCTTTTCATGGCGGTCCGCGT
Organism: Nicotiana attenuata; assembly: GCF_001879085.1. NCBI lineage: Eukaryota > Viridiplantae > Streptophyta > Magnoliopsida > Solanales > Solanaceae > Nicotiana > Nicotiana attenuata. Next base: position 748 of record NW_017690020.1, read on the forward strand.
CACGTACGCAAATATCAAAACTCCCGTAAAGCAGGGATTTTGCCCATTTTCGCCCAGTCCTCCCCTGTGG
>NW_017690020.1:2551-5773 GCF_001879085.1 Nicotiana attenuata
TCCAGGTGGGCGCCTGATTGCTAAAACTTGAAAAGTATTCCCTTGTTCTCCAGGTGGGCGCCTGATTGCTGAAACTTGAAAAGTATTCCCTTGTTCTCCAGGTCGGCGCCTGATTGCTAAAAACTTGAAAAGTATTCCCTTGTTTTCCAGGTGGGCGCCTGATTGCTAAAACTTGAAAAAGTATTCCCTTATTTTCCAGGTGGGCGCCTGATTGCTAAAAACTTGAAAAGTATTCCCTTGTTCTCCAGGTGGGCGCCTGATTGCTAAAAACTTGAAAAGTATTCCCTTGTTCTCCAGGTGGGCGCCTGATTGCGACAAATTAACCCCAAAGAAAATTTCTGCCCCTGTTTCAATCAAAGAAAACTTTGTTAATGTAAAATGGTGACTAGCTGCTGGCATTCTTGTTGGCCATGCTCCCGCTTCTGACATCCACCCTGACTTGCTTCCTGGACTTGCTTTGACTTGCCCCGATTTCCAGTTGACTTTCAACCCTTAAATCTCGATGACCCCCATGTTTACTTCATGTTACTGTTTGGTGTTCCTATTCCTTTCCTGTGAACCTTGCCTCTTCCTTGCAAACGTCTGATTATTCCCCTGACTTTATTGACCCTTCATGTTTTACTCCCTTTCGACATGTCCTCAACTTGTTGTGCCATCCAACTGGGAAGCTGGTAGTTAGCTTTGACATCCTTCTTTTGTTTTTGAACAGAACTAACACTAAAACGTCTTACAGACAGATTTTAAGAGAATGAAATGCAATGACCTCGAAGGTGTTGAGGATAGAAAAACTCTGAAAATGAATGAGCGGCAATGAAGAGAAAAGGACAAGACTTATCTGAGTGGAAAGGCTGATTCCATTGATCGTGCCATGCACTTCGATCCCAACCTAGTCTGCCCAACCAATCAATTGTTACTTACCACATTTGTTGCCTCATACTTTCACGCCCGACTTTTAACAAAACCCAAACCTTGCTTCTTTCACCATGTTTCAAACATCTTTCAACCACAACCTTCCTTATTTGCACATCTGAAAACTCATGTTCGCCTTACAGTGCCCGTGAGGGTTTTCACCAATAAGACTCTCTCATTTTTAATATCTCTCAAACTCACTTCGCCTTACGGTGCCCGTGAGGGTTTTCACCAGTAAGACTCTCTCATTTCATCTTTTTCCTTCTGGCACCAGAGTGTTGTCCCCAACAAAATCACTTTACCTGCTTGTATTGACATTTGTTAAGATTGATCGGAAGGTCTTTCTTTGGTCCGTAATGTGGCTTTTGGATGGGTTTAGAAAGAAAGGTATAGAAGCTCAAAATAATTCAAACGTGGGTCCAATATTACAACTTTCGGCATCATATCTCATGCAACAACCATAACTTCTGCCCCAGTTTCCTTCCCGGGGATTATTTGGATTTTCTTTTGTTATGACTGAACCTCAGTGAGGCTGCCTACGTACCCTTTCGGGATCAAGTCAAACGTAGTTCAGACGACTACGTTCATTGTTGCGATCTTTCCTTTTCTTCCACTTTTGTTTTCTTTCCTTTTACTTTTTTTTTTTTTGTTTCCTGTTTCATTCACTGTTCTTTTCTTTTCTCTCTTTTTTTCTTTTTCTTTCTCTCTTTTTTTTCTTTTTTTTTTCTTTTTTTTCTTTTCTTTCTTTTCTTTTCTTTTCCTTTTTCGCGGTTTTTCTCTTATGTCTCCATTTTCTTTCCTTGCTCGGCCTTACGAGCTTGATTATTGATTCCGAAAGAGGGGTATGCAAGAAAGTATTTAAGGCTCAAAGGGGTAACGAGGGATAAAGTGTTTAGATAGCAGAACAAAGTGCCTTCGTCATTTCAATCTCAAAATATGTCAAATACAATCAAGTACACAAAGACAAAAGAATCATACATAATATCTCTTGACTGCATCAGAATTGATAGCCATTTCTACACATTTTCCTTCCACATCTGTCAAATATAAAGCGCCATTGGACAACACTCTGGTTACAACAAATGGCCCCTGCCAGTTTGGGGCGAACTTTCCTTTTGCCTCAGCCCAATGAGGTAGGATACGTCTCAGCACCAACTGCCCTACTTCAAACTTACGTGGACGCACCTTCTTGTTATATGCTCTTGCCATTCTCTGTTGGTATAACTGACCATGACATACTGCTGCCAGTCGTTTTTCGTCAATCAGACTTAATTGTTCCAAGCGGGTTTTAACCCATTCATCATCATCAATTTCTGCCTCAGCAATGATCCGGAGGGACGGGATCTCAACCTCTGCGGGTATTACTGCTTCGGTTCCATACACCAAGGAATAAGGAGTCGCTCCTACTGAAGTGCGGACAGTAGTGCGATAACCCAACAATGCAAAAGGTAGTTTTTCATGCCATTGCCTTGACCCTTCGACCATTTTCCGAAGTATTTTCTTGATATTCTTGTTAGCTGCTTCAACTGCTCCATTGGCCTTAGGACGATATGGAGTGGAATTGCGGTGCATGATCTTAAACTGCTGACATGTCTCGGCCATCAAATGACTATTGAGATTTGCACCATTATCTGTGATGATTACCTTTGGGACCCCAAAACGGCATATGATATTTGAATGCACGAAATCGACAACTGCCTTCTTAGTCACAGATTTGAAGGTTTTTGCCTCCACCCATTTAGTGAAATAATCAATAGCTACCAAAATGAATCTATGTCCATTTGATACTGCTGGCTCAATCGGTCCAACAACATCCATTCCCCAGGCAACGAAGGGCCATGGTGCCGACATTGTATGCAATTCCGAGGGCGGAGAATGAATCAAATCTCCATGTATCTGACATCGATGACATTTGCGCACGAAACTGATGCAATCTCGTTCCATGGTAAGCCAATAATACCCTGCTCGGAGGATCTTTCTTTGCCAACATGTATCCACTCATATGAGGTCCGCAAACTCCCGCATGTACCTCAGCCATGATAACTGTAGCCTGTCTGGCATCTATGCATCTCAATAACCCCAGATCTGGAGTTCTCTTGTACAATACTCCTCCACTGAAGAAAAACCCGCTTGCCAAGCGTCGAATTGCTCTCTTTTGATCCCCTGTATCCTGTGTCGGGTATACTCCCATCCGAAGATACTCTTTTATGTCATGGAACCATGGCTCACCATCAGATTCTTCCTCCACCACGTTACAATAGGCATGCTGATCTCGAACCTGAATATGTAATGGATCCACGTAAGCCTTGTCCG
>NW_017690021.1:0-5772 GCF_001879085.1 Nicotiana attenuata
ACTAGAATAAAAGAAAGACACAATGGAATTGGTTCTTCTATCTTGTCCAAGTAGCTTCAGGAATGCACACTTAAATCTCACATAAATTGCTTGCAAAATTGCCTCGCTCTTTTGCTCTCAAATTAGTTTAACTTCTGCGTTTGTGCAATGCCTGTAAAAGAGACCAATCACTGTTATTTAATGAGTTAGTAATTGGAGTTTGATTAAGACTCAATTGCTGATCTTCCATCAAAGTTGAGTCATTGAACAACACAACCTCTAACCCTATCCTTTATCCGGATTGTGTTCTCTTCTCATAAGGAGACTTTCTCTCCTTATCCCATATGCAACCTTTTCGATCAGTTCAGGAGATATTGCTGCTTGATCAATGGACTTATCTCCTTCACGTGCATCTCACATGTATAGGTTGACAAACACTGTGCTTCACATGATGGACCTGGTCCATGACTGAGTTCATTTGTCATTCTTCAAAACTTCACCTGTTCCTGGGCCAACAATTCCTTCCATTTTCAAAAAGTAAATAAGCATTTGTTATGCTAAAAAGAAATTTCCATTACTTATGGCTAACTTGTACAACTTATTTCTACGGGGCTGGCCGCGCAGTCCCTGGTCCTGATGATACAACTATGTTTCCGCTTTTTATTTCTCGGTCGACGTGGCAGTCATTGTTGCCATATCCTGATATCATTCCCCCCAGTGTTCGAATGCGAAGAATGCAAAGTGGAACACTGGAAGTTTTGCACCTTCGAGGATCCCACTAATGAATTGCTAGGCAATCTTCAACTCGGTAACAAACTTCGGTTCCCCTTAGGAATTTATGCTATTGAGCAAAAGACTATCTAACAATCCTTTAGTGGTTTGAAATTGCGAGCGGTCGGGTAACCTTTGTTTGATAGCAAACTTAACTTCTCAATAGGAATTTTGCTATTGAGCGAAAGATTAACTAACCGTCTGCGTGGTTCTTCACTAGTGTGACTTGTTATTAGAAGGTCTTATTGCTACTGTTCAAGCTTGCTTTGTAGTATGATTTCCGTTGCTGCCTCGTGAAAAATCTTGCCAGAAAAACCCAATTAGAACAAAAACTGGACGAAGGGAAAAAGAGTGCAGCACATATTTTCAATACGGGTGATGTTCATCAGCAATAATATCTTTTGAGGCGTGGCATGTTCCAGTTGCTGGGAAACTTTTCTCCATCTTGATTCTCCAATTCGTACGAACCTTTCCTGGTGACAGCTAAAACCTGGTACGGGCCTTCCCATGTTGGACCTAGCTTCCCTGCGTTGAGCTCCCAGGTGTTTTGAGTTACTTTCCTTAGGACCAAGTCTCCTACTTTGAAATAACGGAGGTTGGCTCTTCGATTATAATATCGTTCCATCCATTACTTTTGGGCTGCCATTCTTATATGCCCCAATTCCCTTCGCTCATCGAGTAGCTCCAAATTGACTAACATTGCTTCGTTGTTTGACTCTTCATTTTCTTGGAAATATCTCAAGGTGGGCTCCCCTACTCCCACCGGGATTAATGTTTCTGCTCCGTAAATAAGGGAAAAAGGAGTTTCTCCTGTGCTTGATTTGGCCGTTGTTCGGTATGCCATAAAACTCCGGGTAGTTCCTCAGGCCATTTACCTTTAGCAGCTTCCAACCTTTTCTTGAGGTTTTGTATAATCACTTTGTTCATTGACTATGCTTGACCATTTGCGCTTGGATGGTATGGTGAAGATGTGATCCTCTGTACTTTCAAACATTCAAGGAACTTCGTGATCTTTGCGCGGATAAATTGCGGCCCATTATCGTATGATATCTCTTTTGGTATTTTGAACTTGCATATTATGTTTTTCCCACAAGAAATCCACCACTTCACGTTCACTGATCTTGATAAGGACCTGCTTCAACCCACTTAGGAAAATAGTCAGTTAAAATTAAAATAAATCTTACCTTATCGGGAGCCGGCGGTAGGGGTCCGACGATGTCCATCCCCCATTTCATGAACGGCCACGGAGACAAAACCGAGTGTAGTGGTTCTGCCGATTGTTGTACTAGCGGTGCGTAATGTTGGCACTTATCATATTGTATGAAAGCTTTGGCGTCTTATTCCATGTGAGTCCAATAATATCCAGCCCTTACCAGTTTTAACACTAAAGAGTCTGTGCCCGAATGGTTTCCGTATATCCTTTCGTGGACTTCTCGCATAACGTAATTAGGTTTGGACGCTCCCAAACATCGGGCCAGCGGGCCTTGGAAAGATTTTCTATTGATTGGCCTCATTTGAAGCTATACCGTGCTGCTTTGACACGCAACGCCCCGGATGCCTTGGCATCTTCGAGAAATTTTCCGTGCTCGAGATAATCGATGATCTCATTTCTCCAGTCCCATACCAAATTAGTCATATTTACCTCATAGTAGCTATCTGCGTCCAGGACCGAGTGCATTAGTTATGCTACCGCCTCGGACCCTGATCCCTTCGTTTCCATTGATGGACTGAGGTTAGCCAGTGCATCTTCTTCTGCATTTTCTTCCCTCGGGATATGAGTAATCGACCACTCCAAAAATCGAGCCAACAGAGCCTGTACCTTTGCCATGAATTGTTGCATGCGCTTCTCTTTGGTTTTGAAGATCCCGTAGACCTGATTTACCACCAGTTGTGAGCCGCACTTGATTTCTATGACCTCGAAATTTAGTCCCCAGGCTAGTTCGAGTCCTGCAATCAAAGCTCATACTCTGCTCCATTATTAGTTAAAGGGGCCGTTCTGATGGCTTGCCTTAGGGTTTCTCCCAAAGGCGTGGTTAATAGTATGCCAAAATCGAACCCTTTTACGTCGGAGGCTCCATCCATAAATAAGTTCCAAACTCCCATTGTCGATTCTGACATCATTACTGCTTCTTTGGTCGCTAGAGACAGTAATCCCGGACTGAAATCGGCCACGAAGTCAGCCAAGACAAATCACAGTCCTTCGTTTATATTCTATGTCGAATTCACTCATTTAAACGACCCATTTGGCCAACCTTCCCAAGAGTTCAGGTTTGTGAAAGATGTTCAGTAGGAGAAATATATTCGCCAAGCTCTCCGGTGACATTGGAAGTAGGGCCTCAACTTCCGAGCGATGACTACGAGAGTTGAAGACAACTTCTCCAAATGCGGGTAGCAAGTTTCTGCTCCCGTTAAAATCTTACTAACTTGATATATCGAAGATTGCGTACCTTCGTCTTCATGGACTAAAACTGCACTTATTGCTACTTCCGAGACTGCGAGGTAGACCAACAATGTTTCGCCTTCCTTTGGTTTCGAATGTAACGGAGGGCTTGACAAATACCTTTTTAAATCTCTCAAAGCCTACTGGAATTCTGGGGTCCATTCGAAGTTGTTTTCTTTTTGAGCAGTGCGAAGAAACAGTGGCATTTCTCTGATGATAGGTAAATGAACCTACTCAAAGCTTCCAACCTCCCCATGAGCCGTTGGACTTCTTTCACGCTTGACAGCCGGTCTGGTGTCACGACCCAAACCCCGATCCGGTCGTGATGGCGCCTCTCGTGAAGACAGGGCCAGCCAACCAACCCATTTTGCCTTTTCAAAATAGTTAAATATTGATTCACAGTGTTAACATAATTAAATAACCACAGTTTAAACAGAGATTTCTTTATTAAGTGCGGAATACAACCCAAACACAGCCCAAACCGAGGTGTCACAAGTCACGAGCATCTATCAGAGTATAAATACAACTACAAGACCTAAAATATACAAAAAGCCGGAATAATGAACCAAAAGAGAGAAAAATGGTGCTGCGAACGCAGACAGTCACCTCGCTACTCCTATAGCTCTGCCTCTGATCAGCCAAAACCCGCTACCGGGTAAACAAATACCTGCATCTGTACGCGAGGTGTAGGGAGTAAAGTGAGTATTCCAACTCAGTGAGTAATAAGGGTAAATAATAACTTAGCAGTAAGAAATCACGTAAAGCAAACAATCATGCTATATAGGAGTAGTGTAAAAACTTTTGAGAAAAACAGTGAAGCTGTGAAATCTTTAGAAATATCTTAGCTCAGTTTAAAAATTCTTTAAAAATGACTTGTTCAACATTTTGCAAACGAATGCAATTCGAATAGTTCAGATAATCACAGAAGTCCGCCCCTCGGGCACCACACTCAATTAACAGATAATGCCAAGCAATCCAGTAGATATCACAAGAAGTAACACAAACAACAGGTAAGGCAAGCAAATAAGATAAAGTAAACACACAGATCAGTACTAGTACCGTTGCGGCATGCAGCCCGCTCCACATACCGCCGCAGCGTGCAGCCCGATCCGTTTATCGTCGACGGCGCTCACTGGGGGTGTGCAGACTCCGGGAGGGGCCCCTTACGGCCCAAGCGCAATATCAAGCCATCTCGTGGCATCAAATCTTGGCCCTCGGCCTCATATCAGTATCAGTATAACACTGTTGCGGCGTGCAGCCCGATCCAAAAGTATCCTCACAATACAGGCCCTCGACCTTACTCAGTTAACAAAATCACATAAGCCACTCGGGCAACAGTAAAGCATGATGCTCAGCCCAAAATATTTTTAGAAATATCATTTCGAGTGTTTAAGGCATAATAAACTTGGCCGAGTTTTAAAACAGTGGAAAAATACATGACTGAGTGGAAATATATAATTAAATCAGTGAGGAATTATCAACAACAATCCCCGAAGGGTTCAAATAGCTGGCACAAAGCCCAAATTTGGCAATAAGCCCAAATTATGATGATAACAAGTAAATTTCAGTCAAGTACGCAGTAAACTCATCAATCGGGACGGACTAAGTCACAATCCCCAACGGTGCTCTACCCCACGCTCGCTATCCGGCATGCAAGTCACCTCAATATAGCACTACGATGTGCAAAAATAGGGTTTCAAACCCTCAAAATATCATTTACAATCATTACTCACCTCGAACCGGCGAAATCTCTAGCTCACGATGCCTTTGCCCCTCGAATCAGCCTCCACGCGCGTCGAATCTATCCAAAACCACAACGAATACGTCACAATATGCCAATGGAATAATACCCAATCGAAGACAATCGAAAAATAGCGAAAACCTCAAAATTAGCAAAACCCGAGCCCCGGTCCCACTTCTCGAAAATCAGAAAATTTAACATCAACGGACTCCTTATCTCGCCACGAGTCTATACATATAAAGATTACCAAAATCGGAGTCCAAATGACCCCTCAAATCCCAATTTGAAATATTAAAACTCAAGCCCTAGTTCTTCCATTTTTAGCTTAAGTTCCATGAATTTCTAGGTTAATTTCACAATAGATTCACGTTTTAGCTTCAAAAATGTTACCTCCAATCAATTCTCTTTAAATCCCTCTTTAATCACCTTCAAAAAGCTCTCAAAATGCTCAGCTATGGAGGAAAAATGACACAAAATCGCGGATGAAATGTTTAATAAACTTTCTGCCAAGTTCTGATATTCCTTCATCGCGATCGCGACCCAGGTCTCGCAATCGCGAAGCACTAAATTTCAAGTTCCCAAAATAACACTATGCGAACGCGATACTGCTGCTGCGAACGCGATGCTTCCTCTTTCCAAACTACGCGAACGCGTGACACCAGACGCGAACGCGAAGGGCAATTACCCCTGACCCACAAATCCTTATACGCGAACGCGGGGGACCTTATGCGAACGCGAAGGCCAAACTCAGGCCAACCCAATTTCCTTCTACGCGATCGCGAGGGACCTCACGCGATCGCGAAGGCTAATTCTTCTGCAAAAGTTGATGATCAATTTCTGC
>NW_017690022.1:0-5772 GCF_001879085.1 Nicotiana attenuata
TCTGACTGCTAACTTGAAAGTATACCCTTGTTCTCCAGGTGGGCTCCTGATTGCTGAAGCTTGAAAAGTATTCCCTTGTTTTCCAGGTGGGCTCCTGATTGCAACAAAATAAACAAACAAAGAAAATTTTCTGCCCCAGTTTGTACTGGGAAGATTTGTGAGTTGTTAGAAAAATTTTAAACCACTTATACTACTGATGCAATGATGAGAGTGAACTAAAGACTAGAGTAGGATATGTGTCTCCTACGAGTAAAACCAAAACTTTGACTAGCAAATGCGTCTGCTAAAATAAAATCGGAATGAACCTAACTAGGAAGTGCGTCCTCTACGGCCGAACTTAAATGACTTAAACTAGGAAGTGCATCTCCTAGGGGTGAAAACTTTAGGTGAAAGAAAATTAGGGAGTGCGTCTCCTATGAATGAACTCTCAATTTAGGAATTGCGTCTCCTAAAATAATAGCTTGAAAGACCTTGATTAGGCAGTGTGTCTCCTGCAGGTAGAACTTCAATGATTCAGACTAGGAAGTGCGTCTCCTATGAATGAACTATCAATTTAGGAAGTGCGTCTCCTACGGGTGAAAATTCAGCGACTCAAACTAGGAAGTGCGTCTCCTATGAATGAACTATCAATTTAGGAAGTGCGTCTCCTATGGGTGAAAATCAATGACTCAAACTAGGAAGTGCGTCTCCTATGAATGAACTATCAACTTAGGAAGTGCGTCTCCTATGGGTGAAAATCAACTTAGGAAGTGCGTCTCCTACGGGTGAACTATCAACTAGGAAGTGCGTCTCCTATGGGTGAACTCAACTTAGGAAGTGCGTCTCCTAAGGGTGAAACTTCAATGACTCAAACTAGGAAGTGCGTCTCTTATGATGAACTCTTAATTTAGGAAGTGCGTCTCCTATGGGTGAACTTAAATGAACCAGACTAGGAAGTGCGTCTCCTAGGGAAAAATCTCAATTTAGGAAGTGCATCTCCTAAGCAAAATATAATTTGGAAAACTTAGACTAGGAAGTGCGTCTCCTAGGGGTAAAACCATCAGTGACTCAAACTCATATGATCCAAACTAGGAAGTGCGTCTCCTAGGGGTAAAACCTCAGCTTAGGAAGTGCGTCTCCTACAACAAAATATAACTTGAAAACCCAGACTAGGCAGTGTTTCTCCTAGGGGTGATGTGTGATCTTCTAAATAGCCTTTGTGTAAGCAGAATTGGCGCATTACACCTGAAAATTTCTAGCTTCAAAGCTTTGGTATGAACATAGCTTTCTTCCCTGTTTCAGACAAAGAAAACTTGTGAGTTTAAACATGGTGGTTGGTTTGTGGCCTTGACTTTGCGGCGATATCTCCTTCACTTGCCATGATAACTTTGATTTCACTTTGAAAGACGTTGCTTGCTTATTGACTAACCAATTTCTCGGTTACCCTTATCGCAGAAAATACCTCTTTTTCGTTCAGACCCAATACCCTCTATCTGTTGCATTGCTCATGAACTGACATTTACCAACCCTTTGTGTTTCACATGAATCCCAAAGCACGTCAATTTCCACCCACTCAGTGCGTATACTGTTCTTTCTCGACTCAAACCACTGGCCTTGGCCTTGAGGTCTATTGTTCCTTCACTTGACATGATAACTTTGATTTCTGCTTGGAAGACCTTGGTTTTCATTGGTTAACCACTTTCTCTGTCAACCTCATCACAGATAATAGCTTTGATCCGTTCACCCAACATCCTCTATCTGTTGCATTGTTCATGAATTGATATATACCAAACCTTTGTATTTCGCATGAATCCCCAAGGCATGTTGATTGTTACCAACTCAGTGCCGCATTATTCTTTCCTGACTTATGCCACTTTGATGTGCTAGCCAGATCCCGTTTTGTGCAATTGGAAAGCTGGTGGCCAATTTTGAAATCATTTCTCACTTGTTATGACCGAATTGACTCGGGAAGAGGAAGTAAACAAGACAAAAGGAACAGAGTAGAGGACAATGGAAAGAGATGATTCCTAACAAGAAAACTACAAAGTAGAAACCTATCGGATGTGGATACTAACTCTAATGACCATGACATGCACCTGCGGCCTGTTTCGTTAAGCAAACCTGATGTTCAGCTCTTGTTGTACCTTTTTGCCGTGAAACCGGGCTTCAATGCTCCGCTTATCCAATCTCATTCACAATCCTTATTCGACTTGTAGTGCCCGAAGGATTTTCACCATCAAGCCTCTCTCATTTTGGTCTTTCTCTCAACTCACTGTCGCCTTATGGTGCCCGTGAAGGTTTTCACCAATAAGACTCTCTCATTTTTAACTTCTCTCAGCTCCCGTCGCCTTACGGTGCCCGTGAAGGTTTTCACCAATAAGACTCTCTCATTTTCATTATTTTTCGTGCTTGGACCAGAGTGTTGCCCCTGACATGAATCACCTCCACTTGCTCGACTTGGCATCGCTCGAAGACTGATCGGAAGGTCTTTCTTTGGACCGTAATGTGGGCTTTTGGATAGGGTTAGAAAGAAAGGGTATCAAAGGCTCAAAACAATTCAACATGGGTTCAAAATTACAACTTTCGGAATCCGATTTTTCACAACAAGCACAACTTCTGCCCCAGTTTCTTCCTTGGGGACTTTGGACTTTTATTTCGGTGTGACTGAACCTCAGAGAGAGGCTGCCTACGTACCCTTTCGGGATCAAGTCAAACGTAGTTCAGGAAGGTCTACTTTTGTTGTTGCTGTTTTTCTTTTCTTCTTTTTCTTTTTTTTCTTTTTCTTTCTTTTCTCTTTTGTTGTTTTGTTGTTTTTCTTTTCTTTTTCTTCTCTTTTTTTCTCTTTTTTTCTTTTCTTCTTCCTTTTTCTTCTCTCTTTTTTCATTCTTTTTCTTTTCTCTTTTCCTTTTATTTATCTTTCACGCTTGTGTTTCTGATCTGTGCTGCTGATTCCGGAAGAGGGGTATGAAAGAAAATGAATGAGGCTCAAAGGGGGTACCAAAGGATAAAGTATTTGGATAGCAGAACAAAATGCCTTCGTCATTCCAATCTTCAAAACATGCCAAGTACAAACAAATACAATTAAAACAAAGAAGATCATACATAATATCTCTTGATCGTATCGGAATTGATGGACATTTCAACACGTTTGCCTTCTATGTCTGCCAAATATAAAGCATCGTGGGACAACACCCTCGTCACGATGAATGGCCCCTGCCAATTTGGGGGCAAACCTATCGTTAGCTTCAAACCGATGCAACATGATGTATTTCAAAAGTGTTGCTTTATGTTCTATCTGCCCCAGTTTCTCATGGTTCGGGCTTCGAATGATCTCAAAGTGTCCAAATTTGTTCTTATTTCCCTCAAGTGCCCCTATCATCTTCAAAATTATTTTATTGCTTCATGACTAAACTGACTTTTAAAACCAGGCTGAGAATTATACGTGCATGTCATGTCACTAGAACCAGCATGAAAAGAACTGTAAAAGGAGAAGAGAACAAAACAGAAATGGCAGAAAACAGAGAATTGCATTAGACAGACGGTGAAAGGGTTTAACAATAAAACAAGCAACATAAACTGGGGTAACCACCCTAAAACAACCTAGATAGCACTAAATGAGACACTAAGACTAAAGGAACTAGACAAAATAAAGGATAGAAGTGTTTGAGTCACAAGACAATATCCGGATTACAACCCTGAAAATAACCCAGACAACAGAAATGACAACAAAATAAACCACCAAGACTCCTCTTCAAACTAGCCAAGAGATGGAGCGTCTTTCCAATTACCAAGCACGACACCTTAGCCACTGGGTTCCACATCAATATTGCCAAAACCATTAACAACTTCATTATCATTAACTTCAATCAGCAAGTTCCCAAGAGGATTCGCATGCTCTCTGTCACTGTCATTGATCACAATTACCCCTTCTTGAATCATTCTTTCTATTTCCCTTTTCAAAGAACGACAATCTTCAATGCTATGCCCTTGGACATTAGAGTGGTACATGCATCGTACAGTAGGATCAAAGCCTTTTGCATGTGGGTCTGGAGTATAGCCGAGGAGCGGCTCAATCAAGCCAGAATGCCTTAACTTTTCAAACAAGCTCGTGTAGGACTCCCCAATTGGCGTGAAACTATTTCCTTTCCTCTGTTCTTTTCCCTGCCCCTATTTTCGAGGGTTGTTGGGTGCTCGGAAATGTTGTGAAGGCAAGGAGGCATTATGCGGCGCTGGTGCTCGCCATAGGGAGTGACCTGATGGTTGGACATATGACCGGACATTGTTCGGAGGATAATAATGAGGTGGATTATGTGGAGCTCGGGGATAGGTTTGGGGTTGGGGTCGAGGTTGGTTGTAATATGGTGATGGGTCCCTGGACCAGACTCTTGATTCAACTACTGCCACATCTCTTTCTTTTCGTTTTCCACTACCCTCCAGTGCCGCTCTGGATAGCCTGAGTAGTTGCCTTGATTGCAGAATAGCTCATGATTTTGTTGGACTTAAGCCCCTCCTCCACCATACTTCCCATTTTCACTACTTCGTTGAAAGATTTTCCTACTGCTGACACCAAGTAACCATAGTAGGTGGGCTCCAAAGCCTGCAAGAAGTAATCAACCATCTCACTTTCTTTCATTGGAGGATCGACTCTTTCCGCTTGCTCTCTCCACCGGAAACCATACTCTCTGAAGCTTTCCCCGGGCTTTTTCTCAATTTTAGCCAGTGACAGACGGTCCTGGACGATTTCGAGATTATACTGAAAGTGGCATGCAAACGCCTGGGCCAAATCATCCCAAGTGTACCATCGAGCATGATCTTGTCGAGTGTACCATTCCAAGGCCGCACCACTTAGACTTTGACTGAAGTATGCCATTAATAACTCGTCCCTTCCCCCAGCTCCTCTCATTTTGCTGCAAAATCCCCTTAGATGTGCCACCGGATCACCGTGTCCGTCATATATATCAAACTTGGGTAGCTTGAATCCTGCTGGCAACTGGACATCGGGAAACAAGCACAAATCTTTGTAGGCCAAACTGACTTGGCCACCCAATTCCTGAAGGATTGCTCCAGACTTTTTACCTTTCAAAACATCTCTTCCTGTTCCGGATTCTTAAGCGGCTTGTCAGTTTCCACCGGGGGCTCAAAGTGAGGGGTGTAGGAATATGGCTCAGGAGCTTTAAAGGTAGGCTCAGGAGGGTAGTACTGGTTGTCGTGAGTTTGAAACAATGGCTCACTGGAAGATCTTTGCAATGTGGCAGGTGGAGGCGCCACAAAGACAGGGGTGATTGGTGGAGGAAGGTTTTGTTTGGGTAGTGGAGCTTGGGGAGGATAGGAGGTGGTTCTATAAGTTCTGTTGGTAGAACGGGAAAGCTGGAGATGAATTCACGGTAGGAGGCTCCTGGGACTGAGCCAAAGGTGGGATATATGCTGGATTGGCAGGATAAACTGGCGCCGGCTGACCCTTAGCCCAGGCCTAATGCATCTCGGCTATCTGCTGCCTCAACTTATACATCTCTTCCCTCATTGCTTTGACATCCACCAAGTCTACCTCTTTTGATGGGTCCATGATACTGGTATCTGATTCTTGGCCTGTCATGTTCAGTTTGTTTTTTGACCGGGTGTTGTAGGAATGGGTTGCCAGGATGCCAACCAACTAAACCACCTGCCTGGACTCATCATCAACGACTTTGTTAGCAGTTAGAGCGTTAACAGATAGATAACCGCAAATTTGGAGAATGAATGCACCTAAGCAGTTAACCATTTCTATTATGACTTCGCTTGGTTGCATGCGTCATC
>NW_017690023.1:0-477 GCF_001879085.1 Nicotiana attenuata
ACTACTTCCATTCTACAGACGACGACAGAAAGTTAAGTAAGAGTGTTGCAAATCGCCTCCTTCAACTGTTCAAAGCTGGTGTTGGCAGCAATACTCATTCCATCCAGCCTGTCGTGCACCTCCTTGAAGGCTTTAACCGCATTCTCCCTTACCCTTTGCACAACTACCCTGATTTTAGACACATCTGACCCTGTTTCCTTTGAAATAACATGAATAGCATCCACAGTCGACTAAGTGGAGGACAGAAGAGACTTGATGTCTAAGAGTTGGGAGTCAATGGAGCTGAGCTTTTCACTTAGGTTGGCAGGAACGGGAGAGGGCAGAACAGCAGACGAAGGCTTGGTTTCCATAGGAGTTTGCTTTGCATCACTTTCACCCTTCTTAACCCAGTCACCCTTGACATTCACATACCCCATACTCGAGAAGGCTCTAGAGTTGTAGAACTTGAAGACAGGAACAAAGGGGTAGTCTGAAAGC
>NW_017690023.1:5417-5772 GCF_001879085.1 Nicotiana attenuata
TCTGGTTTGACCTAACAGAACTGTGACTGGTGGATTTGCGCAAGCTGTTAAGCCGCATTTACAATTCCTCAAACTCTTCTTGAAGTACGTCCTTTTCAATTTCACATACTTCATGTTTGAGTTTCCAGTCTTTGATTTCCGTAGTGAGTCTCTTAAGCTCATTCATCATTTTTTGAGACTCTTTTAAGGTGGAATCTAGAATGTCCTGCAATTCATTACATCTATCACAGTCATAAGATCTTACCTCGCTAGTTTCTCCTCTTGCCATAAAACAGTTTTCATCGTCTGAATCATCTTCATCTGTCCAGCATCCTGAAGTTTTGTGTATCTCATTTACTTTAGGAGTTAGTTCGAT
>NW_017690024.1:0-5772 GCF_001879085.1 Nicotiana attenuata
GAGTGATTGGAGCTTTGAAGTCTGAGTAAAAGCCCAAGGGATTAAGCCGGGATCATATTCGTGGGTCGAGGACCAAGTCTGGACATTAAAAATCGAAGTATGATCCGTACTCTGAGAAAACCCCACTGCCCTTCCCAATTCTGCTGCCTGTCAATTGGTGAGCTCTCTGAAGATATCAACTAATGCCTCGCGTGGCGTGTCGCCCCATGCGGCACGTTTATGTATTTTGTACAGTGTAAATGTCCTATTTCAGCTGGAAAAGGTGGTTTCGTTTAGGCCCGACCCTACTTGGTATAAATACATGGAAAAACATTATTTTCTGAACTTTTTGACACACTTTAGGCCTAAGGAAGCTAAGGAGGAGTTGGAGGAGCAAAAGGTCTTTTCACCTTTTTATCAGCTTTGTGATGTGAAGGCAAAAAATATACTTCTCTAGATGGGTATTTACATTTTGATGCTTAATGATGTTAACTCTAGAGATATTGTTCTAATGAATCTTTAGTGTCTTGATTTGCTTCAGCTGCAAGTGAGTGTTTCAATTAATGAAAACATGTTGTTTGTTTGTGGGTTTACTTGGTGTTCTGTGATACTACACCTTTCAAATGGGGTGTTAACATTAATTACTCTAACATGCAAGGCAGTTTTTACCTTCTAATATTCTCGGTATTGCAGACCTCAAAATCCTCTGCCTTCAGCGAGCAAGGGGTCGTATTCCCAAGTGGCTTTCTCATATGACGGAGAGGGTAAAGACGAGCCTCACTTTTCAGATGGTGAAGAAGATGGTGATGATGATGAGGATGATGATGAGGAAGAAGATTTTAACAGTGATGATAGCAACGACGAAGTGATGGAGTCAATTGCCAAAGATTATGGAGTGAAAAGGTATGGATGGCTTGTCTACATGGACAAAAAGGCAAAGGAGGAAGAAAGGAGGCAAAGAGAAGTAATCAAGGGAGATCCTGCAATAGTAAGTCTGCTAAAATATGGGACTTTAACTGTTGCTAAATTATATATGTACTGTCATACTTATCATGCCTTTGCAGAGGAAACTTAGTCGCAAAGAAAGAAGGAAGGCTTCTCAATTAGAAAGAGAGAGGGAGAGAGAAGCAGCCCGCATTACCGGGAGCAGAGTTCTCCATCATGATCCCTATCGGTACTTTAGTTCAATCTATTGCATTTTTGTATACTTAAAACCTAAATGCAGATTAAATCCCAGTTGTACGGATTGTTCTCACTCACTCTCTTTTCTCTCCTTCTTTATGCAGCGAGTCTCGACGGAGTCCAACATACGAAGCTTATTCACGTTCCAGAAGGTTTGTTATCTTTGTTATTTTATTATACATTCTGAAATTGATAATAGTCTGTGTAATGTTGGTTTAATCTTTTTTTTATTCCATCTGCACAGGTCCAGGTCAAGGTCTCTCTCATACTCGCCTCCTCATTCAAGACGCTATGAACGTGGAGGAAAATCTGATGATATTTACCAAGGCAAGGAGAGAGCTCCGAAAATAGAGTATATCACTGAATTTGGTGGCGCAGACGATGAGAGTGAGCCTAAATTTGAAGGATATTCTCCACCACCGTCTCCTCCGTCTCGAACTGATCCATTAAACCGGTCGGAGCACTTGACCTTTAATTCTTGCAAAGCTAGATTGGACAGTCTTTTCTCTGCTGCAGCTTATCATCCATTTGTTAGCTGAAGAACTTAATGTGGTTTAGAATATATCAATTTACACCTGTGAGATAACTGTCAAGGGGAAGAGGGAGCAAGCTTCCGATCTGAAGCTCATTTTCCCTGAATTGAACTTACTTGACGCTGTCCAGTTTTCCTTGTTAACGCAAACCATTTCTTGTTTAATATCTCACTTCTTCTGCAGGCCATCAGCTGGTCGTATTCTTGAGGCCCTTCATGTTGATCCTGCATCTGGGGTATCTGTTGATAAGGATAAGAGTGCACAAATGTTGAAAACACCAGCAAGGTCTGTGTTCTACACCCTTACGTTTTTCTGTTTATTTGTCTGCTTGTCCTTCCTGACCCTACATGTTTTTGTGCTTTTTGTTGATGTGTGCTATCAAATTCTCAATTTGTTCTCCTTAAAAAACAAAAAGCTAGTTATTAATTTTTCCTCTTCTTTGGGTCTTTGCAGTGCATCATCAGCATTATCAAAGTTAAACAAGACAACTAGCAGTTCAATCCTCTCTAAACAGCAGGGTGAAAAGAAGGAAACACCTCAGGAGCGACTTAAGCGGATAATGAGCAAACAATTGAACAAACAAAGTATACATTACTTCATGTGCATATCCGGAGTAAACCGTTTGTCTTCTATAATGTGCTGCATTCTGCGATATAACAAGAATGAGGATCTCATCTCTGTTCATGTGTTTTTATGAAAACTCTTCTTCTTTTTGTATGATTATGTGGGTCATATTGTTGCATGCAATGCATTGTACATTTTGCCTAAATGATGTCTTTTGCAGTCAAGAAAGATACAGCTGTTGAGATGGCCAAGAAAAGAGAACAAGAGAAACAGAGGCTTGAAAAGCTTGCAGAAACAAGCCGAGTAAGTCGGTATCGTCGCCGAAGCCGTAGTAGAAGTTACAGCCGTTCCCCTCGAAGGTACTAATACCGATCCTACTTGTTATAGTGTACTTGATGAGTAGATAGTTGAATTTGTCAAAAGTGAGTATTGTCTTGCCTAAGTTTATGATCTGGTGTTCCTTAAAGTTCCTTTACACTTTATGTAGTTGGTTCTTTATTTAAATGGATTTGTGAATTTAGTGATTAACTGAGCGATGCCTGTCTATGAGATGCATGCTGGTGGAGCTAGAGGCCATAATTCCTGTCTACAAAGTTAGTTCGCCTATTCACATAGTGTGATTCCGAAACCTGCATGTCTACAAAGTCAGTGGTTTGGGGAAGTGTCTAAAGACTAGATGAATCAAAATAGGTTGTGCCCAGACCTTTCAAGTAATTGGTAATGCGGTTTAAAACGAGATGGTCAAAGCAAAGTTTCTTTCAGTTATTGGTCCTCTTATTTGTGTTTTCAGCAAGTGTGTATGCCCAGCTCTCTTCAGCCCTCGTCTCCATCCCTCATCATTATGGCTTTAGGTGAAACCTTATTCAAAATATGTCTATTGTTGCCTTAATTCCTGAAAATTCAAAGAGTACGAACCCAAGGCTGCTCTTTTTCCTTCAATATCAGAGATTTGATAGCCCTAACCTTCTCAACTAAAGACGAAATTCCAAACAAATACCTCCTCAAGTTTGTTCTTGATGGATTTGTGAAATGGGGGTTGTGTTTTTCTCTGTCTTTTGGGTACATTTAACTTTAAATGGAGCTCGCTAATTTGACTAGGAGTAACGCAATTGAAAAACTGGTCCTTGATTTTGTTAAGTCAAGGATGTGGGAGTGCTTTTTTTTCTTTTCGAGGAAAAGGGAGTTGGAATTTGCTTGCTTGAATCTGTTTGTTCGTGTTTTTTTTTCCATTTACCGTGGTGTCCGGGCCAACTTGTGCGCACCTCGACTAATTCCACGAGATACGCGCTACCTCCCTCCAGCAACATCAATAGGTACCAGGTAACCCTTTCCATCGAGGCTTGGACAGATGGGAAGAAATTACCTAGCGTTTTTTCTCCACTGGGAACTGAATCTAAGACCTCATGGTTCTTAACCCACTTCATTGACCACTAGGCCACACCCTTGGTGGTTGTGTGTTTTTAAAAAATGCATTTGCTGTCTGACGTAGATTTTCACATTAAAGCTCCTAACAAAGGCAAAGAAAATTAAAAGTAGAGAAACTTGGTCCTTTTAGACTGCTGAATATTAGGAATTCCTATAGTTAAGAGGGAGATTTAACTATCTAATCAGTCACTTGTTTTATTTTTTGGAGATCTCCTGAAGAACTTGTGGCTCACCTTAACAATTTACTGGGAGTTTCAAAACCAGTTTATTACTCAGTTGCTTCGCAAACAGGGGGGCTTTTGTAGTAATATTCTGCATTTTCATGAATTTCGTGCGATCCAATTGAGATATACATATTTGATACTCTCTTAATTGTAAAAGGAATTGTTGGTTCAGAGTACAAGGATCAAAATATCTATCTTTTAGTGTGAAATGGCCGTCAATTCCTTATTTGTTTGGAACAAAATTTTCTGAGTAAAGAACTACATAAAAGTGAATGAAGTTTTTATAATTAGAAGTATTTAAAATGTTGGAAAATAATTCTTAGTATCTTTCCCCAAAAACTATTATGTTATGTAAACTGGGAAAGAGGAATTGTCAAGGTGGAAAAGAGTTCGTTTTTATTAAACAGAAAAAAGAGCATAACTTGTCAAAAGAAAGTTACAATAAGAGGAAACAGAAGTGATTCATTGAAGAAATTCTAGAGAATTTATTCAACCTCAGACGCTTGGGCGTCAGTGGTAGAAACTATAAAATGGTGTGGATGAAGCCGGCGAGTGTTAGATGTTCTTTTAGCTCATGTTAACTGTCAATGCCACAATATTGCTCCGCAAATTGGTTAACTTTCTCAATATTTTGCTCTGCAAGTTATTATATTTCACTGTTAATGTCTGAATTATGTACTATGGTTGAAGGCACCGACTTAGCCGGAGTCCTATCCGGGAAAGGAGTTCTCGTAGATACCGTTCACGTTCCAGGTCTCGCTCATGGTCGCGGACTCGCTCTCACTCACGCTCACACTCACCGTCGCGTTCTTACTCTAGTTCCCACTCGCTTTCTCGTTCCATTTCCCGGTCTCGTTCACCTCGGTAAGGTTTAGCGAGTGTCTGACCGCTTCATTTTTTATATAGTAGGGGACTTACATGAGCTAATATTGCAGGGTTAGGAGGCGATCGAGACACTGATACTCAGGTATGAGTGGATGCATAAACGTGCCCAAGCTGATCGTTAGTCAGCTGTGTGCGGTATATAGATTACTGATATATTAGACTGGTAAACTTATGGTGAAGCTGAATTTGGCTGATCGTGGGAACTTATATTCTTGTGTTGTGTTTATTTGTTTTTGGTTTCTTTTGAAGTTTTAGAAGATATTTGTGTGACAAGTAAAATTTCTTCAGCTTCTTTGAGGACAAAGTATAACATNAAATTTTGGTGTGTCATAAAGTATAGATCATCACTGCCCGTGGCCCATTCATGGGGGTACTGTTAATGCATGGCAAGAAAAAACCCCAGATTTCAAGGGCAAGGAGCTCCCAGTTTTGTGAATCAGTAGAGGAAGCAGTTTCACCCTCAACAACCTAATCAGCCTGTTCTTGAAGATCTCATAAAAGCCTTTATTGTAAAAACTGATGAAAGATTTGAGGTATAAAGGGCGGCAAGTCAAAATCTAGAAAAGCAAGTGGGAAATATTGCAACAATATTATCTGAGAGAGTCCCAGGTACTCTACCCTCTGATACTGAAAGAAACCCCAAAGAACCAGTAAATGATGTAACCTTGAGAAGTGGGCAAGTGTTGAAAGAAAAGATGTGGAACTTGAAAAAAAAAGCAGAGCAACTGAAAACTGATGTTGATAAGAAGAAGAAAAGCAAGAAGGGAGTTGAGAAAAAGAATAAGGAAGAGGTTTTGAGAAGGGAGGAACCTGAAGAGAGCAAGCATATGCCTGTTTTACCTTTCCTACAAAAGCTATACAGAGAAAAGCTTGACAATCAGTTTGAGAAATTTCTGGATATGCTGAAACAAGTTCATGTGAACTTAACATTCACAAAAGTACTCTCACAAATGCAGGCTTATACAAAACTCTTGAAGAAG
>NW_017690025.1:0-207 GCF_001879085.1 Nicotiana attenuata
AATATTAGGGCTCCAATCCCTGAGTTGAGTTTTTAGACATAGGGCCTCCATTCCCTAGTCGCCTTTACCAACATTAGGTCTCCAATCCCTAAGTTGAGTTGTTAGACATAGGGCCTCCATTCCCTAGTCACCTTTTACCAACATTAGGGCTCCAATCCCTGAGTTGAGTTTTTAGACATAGGGCCTCCATTCCCTAGTCGCCTTTTA
>NW_017690025.1:5275-5772 GCF_001879085.1 Nicotiana attenuata
TTAGGGCTCCAATCTCTAAGTTGAGTTTTTTAGACATAGGGCCTCCATTACCTAGTCGCCTTATACAAATATTAGGGCTCCAATCCCTGAGTTGAGTTTTTAGACATAGGGCCTCCATTCCCTAGTCGCCTTTACCAACATTAGGTCTCCAATCCCTAAGGCAGAAGTGCAATGTGAATTGTGTGCCCCAATATGAAATAATGGACACCTGAACATTGTAAATGCAAACAATCTCACAGATATAGATCTCAGCCAACCGCTCCAAAGAATAGGTAGTCCCAACTGGAACAAAGTGTGCGAGCTTAGTCAACCGGTCCACAATCACCCAAATAGAATAAAACTTCTTCAAAGTCCGCTTTTGTCATGACCCAAACTGATGGGTCGTGACGGGTGCCCGAATCCTACATGTCGAACATCCTTAAGCATGCATTTAAGATATAAACGTTAATAACATACATGAGGGAAACCTGTCCAAAAGACATATGGGAGCTCAACTA
>NW_017690026.1:0-4726 GCF_001879085.1 Nicotiana attenuata
AGCATGGTCAACTTCCCGCTCCATTCGGTGCTCATCTCCGCTGCTCTGGCCTGGCTCTACTCCATTTCCAACTGCATTGCTCGTAACTTGCCCTACAGGTGCTCGCATTCCGCAGCGACCCCTTTGCCGACCTTGAGCTCATTGTCCTTGAGGCGGATTTGCTCTTCAAGCTCGCTCTTTCTGCAGAGCGCCTGCATTAGCTCCTGGTCCCTCTTCTCCAACTCCTCGCCCAAAGCCCGGTTGCGGGGATCAGTCCTTAACCGTTCGTGCAACTCACGGCACCTATCGTGATAGCGGCGGTATTTTCCCAGCATCTGCAAGAAGATCCTCGATCGGACATTGGCCCTACGAATATTTTCTACCTCCAACATATACGTCTGCAAAGCAAGAAAGCAGTTAAACTAATGCTCATTCGACAACAAAGGAGAAACAAATCAAAGTCGGATATAACATACCCGTAAGCCCATCATAGCCACTTCGTCCATCACTTCAACATCCGAAACATTCCTCAGGGACTCGTTCTCGGCCTCCGAACACAACAAGCTGGATTGTGGTACCAAGTTGCCTCCTTGTGTCAACAGGTTCACATCGGAGGGGATCTCAACGAGACGGGCCGACCCCTCCGCATTAACCACCGAGCGAGTAATGCCCTCCTCGAACATCCGGACATCATCAGGGTCCAAGTCAGACTCGGACTCGTATTTGTCGATCACCACGCCCTTTCCCCTCTCCGCTGTCAATGGTGTGGTGCGACCTGCCGAGGATGGTAACGGCGCACTCGAGGTCACGACGGCAGCGTCAGGGGTCCGATTCTCCGCCACAACGAGAGGTCCTGCGTCATAAACAGCAGGAACTCTTGATTGGGTCACTGCACCAGCGGAAATTTCCTGGCTCTGACTGGTGGGAATAGCCCCGACCATCCGCTCCCCCTCAGCGGTAGACGTCGCAACAGCACCTTCCTCTGGGTTTTCTAGGGGTGAATCCAAGTTGATCACCGCCGGAGGAACCATCTCAAACCCTACCCTCCGCCTCTTTGATGGCCCTTCTCCCTCCCCGGCTGATGGCGAGTCGCTCTGAGGACGGACGGTACCAGACCGACCATCCTCCGGAGATATAGTTCGGGTCGGAGCGGCAAAAGCCACAGATTCTACCGATGCCTCCCTCGACAGAGGGGCTGCAGGTACTGCACTGATACGAGCAGACGCGGACGGTTGATGGAAAGCTAACTGAGGAGCCATGACTCTGCGAACCCTCCCTGGCCATGATAAACAATACTCTAAAGGTAAGATCTGAATGAAAAAGAACGGGTAGAAAATAAGGGCGCTATCTCACCTGTAAGGGGCTTACGTCCGAATCTCATATGAAACGTCGACCATGTGCGAACTCCCGCCGTATGGGGAAGAACGGCCTCGACCCATTCTCGGATCCCCTCCAGAGGAGGCGGGGGTAACTTTTCGGCTGCAAAGCATCGAAATAGATCAGTATTTACATGAGATATAAAGAAGGCGAGGCCAAAGTGGGTACTCCACTAGTCAAGGACGAAGACTTACGGGCAAAATTCCACACTTCTAGAAACCCAGTTGGATCCGCTACAAGGTGCTCGGTCCGCACATAGAAAAAGTTATCAAAGAAACGACGATTGGTCCTGTCGTCCATCTTGACCACTAAACCTTTCGACCCTCGGGGACGCGCGTGGATTATAGTGTCGCGAATCTTTTGGGGAGCGAACAGGCTGAGCACGTGTCTCAGAGCGACCTCCCGATCGGCTAGCTCCGCGTACTTGATAAACATGAGAAACAGCTTGTACAGGTAAAGAGAGAGTTGGGCAGGGCACACCTCATAATAGCGGCAGAAGTCGACCACCAACATCGGAAGCGGAAGTGTGTACCCCACCAGGAAGGGATAAGCATAGAACGAGCAGAACCCGGGACGGTCGATCTGGACCCTATCTTCTCTCTTCGCCGGCACCATCTCGACATAGCCAGGAATACCCCATCGTGCCCTTAAATCTGCTATTCCGATCACCCCTATAAGGGGAGGAATATTTACCTGCTCCGCACCACCATCGGCACTGAAATCCACCACTGCCTTCCCCGAGAGGGATAAGATTTCCTCTACTGAAGGAACATCCTCGCACTCCATCAGGTCTACGTCTCCGTCTGCCGGAGCAGGGTCCCCGGCCGCCGGAGAGATAGCCGGAAAATTATCGTGAGAAGAAGTTCCTGTCATCTTTAACTCACAAAAAGAGGAAGGGGGAACTTTAAGGAAGAAGCGAGAAAGCTCAATATTGCCGCGAGCAAAGGAGTCAAGAAGAACTCAAACTAATAGAAAGGGAGATATTCTGAGAATTCTCTCAAAGATGAGCGATAAAGTGTGAGAAACGAGTGACAAACCCCTTCAATTTATAAGACACAAGTTCTCCAGGGCACAAAAACCAACGGTCGCCGCCAGAACCAGTCCGGGCATGAAACGATTCAGCTCCTAGGGGACGTGCGCCACTGTGACTGCTTGTATAAAGCTACATTCCGTTTATCAACCGGCTCTTCGGTTTTGAAACCGTCGTGACAGCGTAAGAGTATTAGAAAGACGCCTCCAGGCAGTTTCGAAATTTATAACGCGACCAAAGAAAAACACGCGGATCTAACTTCCCCCACGATTACGTCACCAACATTATCCGTCCGCCGAGGTCGGTAAGATACGACCCCGACGAACGGAGGGACTAACTGTATTGGTCAAAATTTGACCACACGACCACAGCAGCAATGATCCCGTCCCGACCACCCCTGCAGCGGTAATCAACAAACTCGACTTCGCCTAATCGCTGTTATTTACGACGTGAGCGTCGAGGTCGAGGCCTCCCCATGAGGAGAGATCACCTCCCCGACCCGGCCCGAACAAAATATGATAAGCATGAGAAGTTTTGGGCTATAAATAGAGGGCAGAAGAACCCCTGAAGGGAGGGGTCCGGAGGATCCAGAAACGGGGGAGAACTCCATGAAAGAAAGACAAAACAGTTTTAGAAAGAGAGAAAGAGAGATTCCACCTCCAAGGAGGATGAAAGGACTTGATTGTAATCTCCTGAACCTCTTCAAGGAGAGGCAGGCCGAATTTCTACAGTCAATAAAATCTCCCAGGTGTTATTTCAATTGATTCTTCTATCTTTAATGATTATGTTCTTTGATCCAATGTTAATTAAGGTTGACTACGATTTACCCCTTCATCTATATCGATTGATTTGCTTAAAAAGTGTTAAACAACTTTTGAGTCAAACACGATTCAGCAACAGTTGAGCAGGCAAGTTTAGTTTATAGGCTATTGATCCTATTTTCTGCAAGATTTGGTAATGTTCATTATGGATGCATGTTGTTGTTGTGATGTTTGCAACATTAGTTGAAATGTTGTTCGAACACCAAAAACAAGTTCGTTGACATAGAAGACATCATGCATCCAATATCTTATCTATATGCACGACTTTGCAACTTGGTCGATCGGCCCAATCATAGGATTAATGGTGATGGGCAATGCGTGCTCTCTCTTTTTTATCGGATGTCACTTCACCTCCCCCTCTCCATCAACAGTTATTTGCATCAAACTCGAAAAGTGTTGCGACCAAACATTTTTTCCCGCACGCCAGTATACGTGGTCGTCAAGTAATAAAGTAGTGAGTAGAGTATCGTTCCCACGAAAACTTATAATTAACCTTTGACTGATTAATACTCAAACAACTTATCGATTCAAGAGATTTCTCACAAAATGTATAAGTGACTAATTTACTGCCTAAAACTATCAAGCAATTAAATAACTAGAAATCAACCACAACACTTAAACAATTTCGGATAATAACCAATATGAGATGATATTCCAGGGTCACGGGTTAGCTAACAATCGCGTTGCGTTCTTGGCTTAAAATGACTAATTGATCTATCTGGATTGTTGATTGACAGGGTTAATATTAATCATAAGAATCTGTCGAATTCTTACTCGCCTATTCAAGCTAACTTAATGCCTATATGTCTATGTAATTAAGATTAATAAGAATGCATTTATTCTTCTTGTATTTCAACCAAGCAAGACAATTAGGTATATGTTTATCCTAATTGCAAATCCGTTCCCCGATGCCCGGGTTTAAGAACCTGCTCTATTTAATTCTATATGCAATCTAGAATTTTCACTTTCGATTTCACCTCTAGATTTGTAGATAGTATTTCGCTGTTAGCTACTCAGCAAAATAATTAAAAATAGAATTAAATAAACAACCCAATATGATAAAATCAAATTCTTCAATTTAAACTTCAAACATCATTGTTCATCATAAGAGGACTAAGCATATAGATGTTAGACACCACTTCTTAAGAGATAACTATGAGAAAGGATTGATTTCAATAGAATTCTGTGTTACTGATAAACAAATAGCTGACATCTTTACTAAAGCACTGAGTAGAGAAAACTTTGAGAGGAACATGTTGGAATTAGGGATGATTAAGATCACCTAATAGGTCCAGTTCAGAATGCACAATGAAAAAAACTATATTTGAAAAACAAAATGAATTTTTTTTGGTTAGGAGTTCTAACTATTGTGTAAATATCTAGATCAATTCTTACTCAGTTTCATACTTTAATCAGTATACTCCTGTGACATGTGTATATGTGACTCACTTATCTCTTACAAAGTTTTTTCTATTATGACATTTGAGGTCATGTTCAAGAGAGTTCTACTTGAAGTAAG
>NW_017690026.1:4746-5772 GCF_001879085.1 Nicotiana attenuata
GCGCTAGCCCTGGCACTCAAAATCTCAAGCTCTCAAATTTCACTTTCGCCTTTTTTTTTTCTTCCCAATTTCGCTCCAATTCGCGTCATTTCGTTCAAAATTGCATCTGAATGATTCATACACATAGAAATACCACAAATTAGCACAAATCATCATATTATACATCTCAAATCTTCGAGACATGAGCAAAATATGAGGCAATATACATCAAAATATGCATACATTAAGCCAATTATCAAAAAGCTTCCTAGAATAGAAAAAATGGCGTCCCTGTTTCCACTATCTCCATCTCCATCGGGCCACTCCAACCTCTGCTCGTTACTAGTTTTGGCATGTTCTAGGTCTTCTTCTCGGCTATATCGTTTTCATGTCTATCTATGCCAAAGTTATGAAGAAAAGCTTTAAGCACTTTTTGATAGAAGCTCTTTTTTTCTTCAATCTTAGTGCTAAGGTTGTTGTGACTTTCTGGCAACAGTTCCCTCATGAGTCGATCAAGAAGATGTTGGATTTTTAATGTCTTTTGAGTGCATTTTGCTGCACTTTTTACGCTTACAGGGGACATATCACTACTAGAAATTTTGTAAAAACCGACCAAGAAAAACCGATCAACTCAGTAAAAAAAACCGGCCAAAAAACCGACCAAAGTTGGTCGGTTTTTCAAAATATTTTATTTTTTAATTTCTTTTTACGAAACCGACCAACTTTGGTCGATTTTCTTTGGCGCAAAAAGGCGGAAAACTATTTTTGAGTGCCGCAAAATTTATTTTTCAAGAAACCGACCAACTCTGGTCGGTTTTTCAATTAAATAAATAAAAATTAATATTAAAAAAACCGACCAACTTTGGTCGGTTATTTTCGTGCAAAAATACAATTAAAGAGTATAAATAAATAAAAAACAATCTTAAAACAAAATGCACCAATGATCTAGTGGTAGAATAGTATCCTGCCACAGTACACACCCCGGTTCGATTCCTAGATGGTGAATCTTTTGATTACATAATTAAAATACCGACCAACTTTGGTCGG
>NW_017690027.1:0-1782 GCF_001879085.1 Nicotiana attenuata
AGACTTTGTCCAAGACCGTATTGTTTGCCGTTTCGGAGTTCCCGAGTCCATTCTCACTGATAATGCCGCCAACCTCAATAGTGATTTGATGAAAGCCATGTGTAAACTGTCAAAATCAAGCACAAGAATTCCATAGCCTATAGACCTCAGATGAATAGAGCCGTGGAAGCCGCCAACAAAAACATCAAAAAGATATTGAGAAAGATGGTAGAAAACCACAAACAATGGCACGAGAAGCTACTTTTTGCTATATTGGGATACTGCACTACAGTTCGCACGTCAATTGGAGCAACACCCTACATGTTGGTTTATGGCACCGAAGCTGTCATCCCAGCCAAGGTAGAAATTCCTTCTTTAAAGATTATACAGGAAGCCGAACTCTACGATGCAGAATGGATAAGAAGCCGCTATGAAAAATTGGACCTTATCGATGGAAAGAGGATGAACGCAGTGTGTCATGGTCAGCTTTCCTAGAACAGAATCCAGAGCTTTCAGCAAAAGGGTCAAACCAAGACAACTTGCACCAGGACAGCTGGCCCTTAGTTCGACCTTTCACTGATTCTATATGCTTGTGTTCATCCTGACTATTTATGTTAAGACCTGTATCTTTCTCCTTGAATCAGTGTCGTTTTGACTATTTGTTTTGTTAAAGTTATGTGTCGAATCCTGACTATTCATGTCCTGCCTTATTTTATATGCTAAACTACATGACTCTTTCATGACTCTCTCTTTGATTCAAACCTTGATTATTCTGAATCCCTTATTTCCTGGTTTGATTTGAACACTTCTCCTTAACGAAATTTTCAATTTTTAGTTCTTTACTCGGTTTAATTGGACTGCTTGCCTTAATTAATTCTTTCCCTTGCCTTATGTGTTATTTTACTAATTCTTACTGATTGTTTCCTTAATTGAAACCCTGTGTATTAACCCCTAATTACCTACTCTGTACTTGATTTCCATCCTTAAATATTTGTCCTTCTTGTACCAGTAATTATCCCGTGATTAAAGGAAAGACTTACTGATTTTACATGTGATTGATTCCCTAAATTTCTCTAATTGCTGATTTCCGATTCTTTTACATTATTGACTCTACCCTCGAACTGCTATATAAGCACTCTCCTATTCTCACTTCAGGAGGAGAACATTAGTTCACAAAAAGCACACTTACACTCTAAAACTCTCTTTTCTTCTCTTCTACTTGTGATACTCACTAGTCTAGCCGGCTGAAAGCCAAGGCTAGATATTGGAACTGCATCTGCTTTATATTCTGCATTCTTTTCTTCAACTGGTATGTCTCTAGTTAAATTTTGAAATCCAAACCCTATGTGTTTCATTCCTGCACTAGTTCATCAGTTATAAATTCAACCTGTCTTCCTGCTTAGCATGTCTAAACTCTGTCTTGTTCAATGTATGATCAACATGTCTATAATTCACTTAGCTATCTGATATTTAACCAGCCTGTTTATGAATATCTGTTTAACCCCTTAATTGTGTGATCATGTTGGGTTTTCTATATGTGACTCTTATGTGCCCTAATCCTTTATCACCACGTGAGATCTGTTTGTTGAGTGTTTCTGAATGTTTTATTGATTATCTCCTATTTTCAAAAGAGTTTTGGCACTCTTCTCAAACTGTCTTTTACTACCAAACTATTGCTTGTTTCTAAAAACCTTTTTCACTCTTAAAGTCATCTCTGTACTATTCTCAAAACCTTTTTAAAACTATGTCAAGCACTCTCACTTTACTCTTAGATTACTAGGTTCTGCCCCTCTGATATGTGTA
>NW_017690027.1:3312-5772 GCF_001879085.1 Nicotiana attenuata
TGAAAATCAAGGAGGAGGTTACCAAGCAGATCAAAGCCAAAGTTCTCAGGGTGGTTGAGTACCCAACCTGGTTAGCCAACGTTGTGCCAGTTCCGAAGAAAGATGGGAAAGTCAGAGTATGTGTTGACTATCGGGATTTAAACAAAGCAAGTCCCAATGACGACTTTCCACTGCCAAACATACACATCTTGATCGATAATTGCGCCAAGCATGAACTCCAATCTTTTGTAGATTGCTTCGTGGGTTATCACCAGATCTGGATGGATGAAGAAGACGCGGAGAAGACAGATTTTATTACGCCCTGGGGGTATACTGCTACAAGATGATGCCATTTGGTCTAAAGGATGCTGGGTCTACCTACATGAGAGCCATGAAAACCATCTTCCATGATATGATACACAAGGAGATAGAGGTATATGTGGACGACGTCATCATCAAATCCAAGAGGGCCGCAGACCACATAGCAGACTTGACAAAGTTCTTCGACAAACTAAGGAGGTATAACTTGAAACTGAACCCCGCAAAGTGCGCATTTGGGGTTCCCGTAGGAAAGTTACTGGATTCATTATCAGTCGTCAAGGGATCGAGCTAGATCTGTCTAAAGTCAAGGCTATTCAAGAATTACCGCCGCCTAGGAGCAAAAAGGACGTGATGAGCTTCCTAGGGCGTCTCAACTATATCAGTCGCTTCATACAGTCATATGTGAACCCATCTTCAAGATGTTGAGAAAAGAAGCTGAGACGAGCTGGACCGAAGAGTGTAAGAAAGCTTTTGACAAAATTAAGGAATACCTGTCCACACCATCGGTTTTGGTCCCGCTAGAGCCGGGACAGCCTTTGCTACTCTATCTA
The DNA here is from genome assembly GCF_001879085.1 of Nicotiana attenuata. Classification (NCBI taxonomy): domain Eukaryota; kingdom Viridiplantae; phylum Streptophyta; class Magnoliopsida; order Solanales; family Solanaceae; genus Nicotiana; species Nicotiana attenuata. The sequence continues at coordinate 4,164 of NW_017690027.1, forward strand.
TATGTATTGGATGGAGCCTTTGGATGCGTTCTGGGACATGAGATAGGGAGAAAGGAGCAAGCCATATACTACTTGAGTAAGAAGTTTACACCTTACGAAGCACGGTACTCTTTGCTGGAACGCACCTGCTGTGCTTTGAACTGGACGACCCAGAAGTTAAGGCATTACTTCTGTGCCTATACCACATACCTCATATCCAGGATGGATCCTTTGAAGTATATATTTCAGAAGCCCATGCCGATTGGAAAGTTGGCCAAATGGCAGATACTGTTGAGTGAGTTTAATATCGTCTACGCAACTCAAAAGGCGGTCAAAGGACAAGCATTGGCAGATCATCTTGCTGAGAATCCTGTGAGAGGATACGAACCCTTGAAAACGTATTTTCCTGATGAAGAAGTGTCGTTTGTAGGAGAGGACATTACTGAAGCATACGACGGTTGGGGGATGTTGTTTTCGGAGCTGCGAATTTCAAAGGAGTAGGCATTGGAGCAATTTTGGTATCAGAAATAGGTCAACATTGTCCGGTATCTGCTAAACTCAGATTTCCCTACACTAACAATATGGCGGAGTATGAAGCCTGCATATTAGGACTCAACATGGCAATCGACATGAACATTCAAGAGCTGCTAGTAATTGGGAATTTAGATTTGCTTTTGCACCAGGTACAAGGAGAGTGGGCCACCAAGAATTCCAAGATATTGCCATATCTGCACTATGTGCAGGAATTGAGAAAGAGGTTCACAAAGATAGAGTTTCGGCATGTACCCAGAATTCAGAATGAGTTTGCTGATGCATTGGCCACTTTGTCATCTATGATACAACATCCGGACAAGAACTTCATTGATCCCATCCCAGTAAAGGTCCATAATCAACCGGCTTATTGTGCCCACGTCGAGGAAGAGACAGATGGAAAGCCTTGGTTCCATGACATCAAGGAGTATTTGGCGAAAGGAGAATATCCGGAGCATGCAAACCCCACTCAGAAACGCACACTTCGGAGATTGTCCAATCACTTCTTCCACGGCGGAGGAAATTTGTATAGGAGAACTCTTGATTTAGGATTGCTAAGATGTGTCGACGCAAAAGAAGCTTCTAAGCTACTTGAGGAGATACATGGTGGGACCTGCGGCCCGCATATGAATGGCTTTGTCTTGGCCAAAAAGATACTCAGGGCCGGTTACTTTTGGATGACCATGGAGACCGATTGCGTCCAGTATGTCCGTAAATGCTACCAATGTCAAGTGCATGCTGATATGATGAAAGTGCCGCCAAATGAACCCAACGCAACAAGCTTGCCTTGGCAATTCGCCGCCTAAAGAATGGATGTCATTGGTCCGATTGAGCCCACTGCTTCAAACGGACACAGGTTTATTCTGGTAGCCATTGATTACTTCACAAAATGGGTAGAGGCTGCATCTTACAAAGCTGTAGCCAAGAAAGCCATCGCAGACTTTGTCCAAGACCGTATTGTTTGCCGATTCGGAGTTCCCGAGTCCATTCTCACTGATAATGCCGCCAACCTCAATAGTGATTTGATGAAAGCCATGTGTAAACTGTCAAAATCAAGCACAGAATTCCATGCCTATAGACCTCAGATGAATAGAGCCGT
>NW_017690028.1:0-754 GCF_001879085.1 Nicotiana attenuata
TTGAATACATGCTGTAAGGGAAACTGAACTTCAATTACTTTACACCCTATAGACATGATATCTAATTATAGAGCTGATTTAGATCCTAGAGGCATGGCTTCTAATTGTGTGAAAGTAAAGCATGCAGAATTCAACAAAGCAGGTCCTATAGGCATATTATCTAACAAACACATTTTTTGAATTGAAATAGACCCTATAGGCAAGTTATCTACCCGATTTTACCCACAATATGCAACTACCCACCCCTTTTCACTAATCACCCCAATGTTTGTTTACAATAATTATTACAGACCAAGAACTGAATATAAATTGCATAAATAAAATAGAAGCTAAGTTATAGGGAGCCTGCAGTAAGCCCAAATGATTTCCCAAGCCTCCAGTAGTCTCAAATGCCAAAGTTCCATAGCCAATTTCATGTCTAGGTGTGTCAGAGTTCCCTAAGGACCTCAAGGATCCCGGACAGTGCTCACACCCAGACTTTTTCTCAAATAGTAACTGATGATTGTGCTGTGTGGAAGTGCCAGCCCTGATATGCCAGAGTTCAGAGAGATCTCAAGGGTCTCAAGGCAGTACACATATCAGAGGAGCAGAACCTAGTAATCTAAGAGTAAAGTGAGAGTGCTTAACATAGTTTTGAAAAGGTTTTGAAAATAGTACAGAGATGACTTTAGGAGTGAAAAGGTTTTCTGAAACAGGAAATAGTTTAGTGGTAAAAGTCATTTTGAGAGAGTACCAAACTCTTTTGAAACACAGG
>NW_017690028.1:5316-5772 GCF_001879085.1 Nicotiana attenuata
CTTGTTGAACCTTCTATGGAATTTTGAGAATCCTTCTCAAAATTCTGCCCCAGTTTTTTAACCGATTTCTGACTGTCTGGCATATGTTAGCGTTGGCTGGACTTACTCCGAAATTTTGAGGGTCCTCATCAAATTACTGCCCAGTTCTGATCTGGGGGGGGGGGGGAATGAAAATTTTATTATGATATGATCGAACCCATAAGGCTGCCTACGTATCCCTCTTAAACGGGAATCAGGTCAAGCGTAGTTCAATTACATCAGATGAGGAAATGTAAATAGTCTAAACATAGTATCTCTTGACTGCGTCTGAATTGATTGGTTTTGGCCAAATTTCTCCATCAATTTCTGCAAGTATGAGTGCACCTCCTATCAGCTTCCTGTGAACCATGTAAGGACCTTGCCAGTTGGGAGAAAATTTCCCTGTGGCTTTATCTTGATGTGGGAAGATCTTCTTCA
>NW_017690029.1:0-870 GCF_001879085.1 Nicotiana attenuata
TGAACAAAAATAGTAGTCATTTTCGTTGTTAGGTCAAATAAGTAGATTAAATCACCTTAATAAATGTGCAGGATGAGCACGACTCAAAATGAACCTTTTTCAATCATGCATAAAATCCCGTTTGGAGTTGCGTCTATGGTGGAACGACTTAGGAGGAGAAGGGCAAGATGAGGTCAAAAAATATTTGAAAGGGCTTACCGGTTTTTTAGAGATTGTGCCTCGGGGAGACATCATCAGAGCATTGGTCACATGTTGGGACCCGGCACATAACGTCTTCCATTTCTCAGACTTTGAGTTGACCCCGACACTGGAGGAAATAGCCGGCTACATCGGAAAAGATGAGGTTCCTTTAAGGCAAAAGTACATGGTTGCCCCGAGAACTGTGGTTGTGCACAGATTTTTAGACTCATTGAAAATAAGCAGGACGGTCCACAATGCAGATTTGGCAAACGGCTTTTGTACTCCACACTTCATATATCACAGATATGGCCATATAGTAGGTTTCAACAACCCGGAAAACAAGATATGTAGCAAAGGGAACCGCCAAAAATGGGAGGAGCATAGACGTTTTGCCTTTATGGTGGTCTTTTTGGGGCTTGTGGTATTTCCAAGGAAAGAAGGAAACATTGACATAAAAATAGCCGGAGTTGTCAGCACTCTACTCACTCAAGCAAAAAGCACCCTTGCGCCCATGATATTAGCCAAAATCTTCCGCGCTCTTACAGCTTGCAAAGCCGGGGGAGACTTCTTCGAGGGGTGCAATTTATTGTTGCAAATGTGGATGACCGAACACTTGTGCCATCGTCCCCAGTTCCTGAGTTATGGGTCTACAAAGAAGACATGTATAGAAGAGTTTTACACAAGGATTAA
>NW_017690029.1:5002-5772 GCF_001879085.1 Nicotiana attenuata
TACGCATACTGAACCGTCTTTGAATATACTGGGAAAAAATTTGAAAAAACAAAATGGTAAAAAAGAGAAGATAGCAGTGTAGAGGGTTAATTGCTTATATTAGAAAAACCAATGTCCAAGTAGTGCCGAAATGCTGACCGGATTTTTGAGAAAATGAAAGAAAAGTAAGAAAGTAGTTTTTTTTTTAGTTGTTTTGTTTGCCAATGGAAAATAAGAGTTTTATTTTCAAATTAGTTTATTATTTGCCACTGAAAAAAGAAAATATATAAAAAAAAGTCTTGCTTTCAGAAATAGTGTATTTGCCAACAAAACAAAAAGAGTCTGTTTTCAAAATAGTTAGGTTTATTTGCCCCGAACTACGCAGGTTTGATTTTCACCGGATGTGAGATACGTAGGCAACCCTCATCGGGTCCAACCTCCCCTTTTTCAAAAATAGCCAAAAATGCCAATTTTTTTTTAAATTTCGTCATGAATGAGTCGGGTGCCGCCATTCTTGTTTAAAATAAGCCGAATGTCCTCAAAAGGGCGCCGGAAGGCTGTTTTTGTAAGAACAGCCATCTTGAGTCCGTTTCAACGGTTAGCAGGCATAGCCTTAAAATCTTCTCCCCGAAGTGCTGGAAGGCAGTACTTGCAAAGCCGGTCATTTGTTTTAAATTGGAAATTTGAACAAAAATAGTGTCATTTTCGTTGTTAGGTCAAATAAGTGATTAAATCACCTTAATAAATGTGCAGGATGAGCACGACTCAAAATGAACCTTTTTCAATCATGC
>NW_017690030.1:0-1022 GCF_001879085.1 Nicotiana attenuata
TTTTAAACCAATTTATTGCCTGTTTTAATACCACAAAAAACCAAATTATTCCCAAATTATCATTTTTGATGAGTAACTTATTTCATTCTCATGTTTACACCAAAATATAAGTAAGGTAATTTTTACATATTTCTTAAAAATTCATTTGGCTTTTTTAAAGCTAAATTGCATATAATTGCAATCATAGCCTATCTTGTAATTTTTAGCATTTTATAATTATAAAATTAATCCCAGCATTTTAAAATTAATATTTATACAATATTTATTTACCCAGTACTCTTAATTTACTTTTAAAATTGTGTTACTATTTTATAAAAAATAAAAAAGGAAAAATTGGCTATTTACGATTTAGCCCCAATGCATTTCAATTATAGCCAAATTGATAACCCAATTCAGCCCCAATTTGAGCCCAAATCACCCCAGCCCAATTACCCAATCAACCCGACCCAGTACCCATTAAATCAAACCCGCCCGCTTTCTTTTAATCTGAGCCGTTGATCATTTTTTATCAATAGCCCAGACCTCCCCTTTCCTTTTTTATTTTCAAACGACCCCAAACCCTACCCCATTCCTCACAATACGCCGCCTCTAAATCCTCCTCTTTTCTCAACTCTCTCTCAACTCACCTCAAACCCTAGCCGCCGCTTCTCACCGAAACCCTAATCCATGGCTTCCCCAGACTCATCAGAGGCCTATACCGGCCTCCCATGGCTTCTATGTGCTCATCTCTGAGGTCCTATGAAGGGGTCTCGACCAAGCCGTTGCTCGATGGCTGTTCTCCGGTCGCCTTCAACCTCTGTCCGGCCAGCCATGGCCATTCGAGCTCGATCTTCGACTATCCTGCCTAGATCTGGAGTTTCCAAAGCCTTTCTCATCGCCTGGGTTTCTTATGAAACCCTAGCTCTAAGGTTCCTTCTATTTATTTCTTAGATCTGCTCCAAGATCTATATGTGTTTGAACGTTATGAGCATGTTTCTCAAAGTTTCCCCAATTTTTTGCTTTCAAAACTCTATGTTCTTTTA
>NW_017690030.1:5039-5771 GCF_001879085.1 Nicotiana attenuata
AAAACATCCGTGCCCGTCTCTTTCGAATCTCCATCGGCATGTTCCGTCAATGCTTCCTGAACTACATACGGCCTGATTCCTGAAAAACCAGGGATATGTAGGCAGCTCAGAAATCAGAGCTCGGTCAAATTCTTTTCAAATCGCCGCTTCCCGTCAAAATTGGCCACCATATCTTTACCCGACAACTCTTTCATCCTTCCCGGGTAAAGAGGGGCAGCTGTTGATACCCAATTTTTCCCTATGTAGTTTTTTACCCAAAATACTTCCAAAATAGCATATGTGTGCATATATAAGCACACCCATGAGTTTTGGTATTTTTCATGATTTTTAAACCAATTTATTGCCTGTTTTAATACCACAAAAAACCAAATTATTCCCAAATTATCATTTTTAAACTAAACTAAACTAATTGATTACTATTAACCAATAACAACAGTAAAGGCTCAAATACTGAAGAAAAAATTGAAATCAAAAGTGCCCTAAAGAGTTAAAGATTATCAAAAACAAATTTGAACAAGCATACAGAATCAGAACAGCATCGAACAGAACTTACTAAGTTTGAGCACTCGACTGACTATGGGGTGAACTCTGACCGGCCATTTGTTTGAATCCTCCGGGATTCTTGACACGTAACATCCCTAATCGTGTGTTTTCAAAAGAACACACATGATTAGGGAAATTACGGTCCAAAATCCCCAGAGATTTTCTGAGCTAGGGTTCTGCCAGTCTAAG
>NW_017690031.1:0-689 GCF_001879085.1 Nicotiana attenuata
AGCCTCGTCAAGCCGCACTGCTGTTCCTCCGGCTGAGAAACTGGGGAAATTTTCCGGAACCAACTTCAAAGGATGGCAGCAAAGGGTGTTCTTCTGGCTTACCACACTTGGTATGCAGAAATTCACTAGTGCAGAGCCTCCAGTGCCTGCTGCGGACATGCTGGACAATGAAAAGTTCATGGTTGTTGAGGCATGGAAGCAGACAGATTTTCTTTGCAAAGGTTATATCTTAAGTGCTTTAGAAGATGACTTGTACAATGTGTACAGTGCAATGAATACTTCGAAAGAATTATGGGACGCACTTGAGAAGAAGTACAAGACAGAAAATGCATGCTTAAAGAAGTTCGTGGTTGCCAAGTTTCTAGACTATAAAATGATAGACAGCAAAACTGTGGGAACCCAAGTTCAGGAGCTTCAACTTGTTTTTCACGACCTTATTGCTGAAGGTATGGTCGTGAATGAAGCATTTCAAGTGGCTGCTATGATCGAAAAATTGCCTCCTTCGTGGAGAGATTTCAAGAACTATCTTAAGCACAAGCACAAAGAAATGAAGTTGGAAGATCTTGTGATACGTCTAAAGATCGAGGAAGATAACAAAACAGCCGAGAAGAAGTCTCGTGGAAATTCAACGATCATGGGAGCTAATATCGTTGAGGAGACGTGATCTAAAAAGTAGAAGAGGAGAGGTC
>NW_017690031.1:5149-5771 GCF_001879085.1 Nicotiana attenuata
ACTTACCTCGGTCCAAAGAATAGCAATCAACCCTCAAATATCGCCTTTCCTCTACAATCCGACTCCGAAACAATGGTATCTAGTCATAATAAGTTCAGTAATATCAATAACGGCTCAAAAACATAATCTCATAGCCTAGAAATAAAATTTCCAATCATTCTCCCAAAACACAAAAATTCGACACCGGTCCCACATGGTCCAAACACGAGGCTCGGACGAAAACCCAATCACCCATAACCCCACGAGTTCAAATATATAATTTATTTCAAGATTCGATCCCAAGTTGAGGTTGAATCACCCAAAATCCTCCAAGCCCTAACTCTACCCAAAACCCTTAATTTCTACTTTGATTTCATGATTTAGGGCTAGGAAATTAGTAATTAGATGAAGAAATAACGAGGGAATGATGTTAAGATTACTTACCCAAGGAGTTATGGAGGAAGGAGAGCTTGAATTTCGTCTATGGAGGGTTTAAGAGGAGAGCTCGTGTGAAAAGAATGAAGAAATCCCGTCACTGGTTCTGTTTTTAGGCTTTAAAATAACTGGGCGAATTTACCCTACGCGATCGCGGAGTGTAGTAGAGTGCGATCGCGAAGGTTACGTACACGAATAGGTCGAACGC
>NW_017690032.1:0-367 GCF_001879085.1 Nicotiana attenuata
TTATGGTGGCATCAACCAGGGTGTGAGACCCTATGTTGGAAAGTCATCAGGTTACGCTGGATTCAACTACGGAGTGGGACCCTATGTTGCAAAGTCATCAGGTTATGCTAGCATTAAATAGGGAGTGAGACCTTATGGTGGAAAAGTCATCAGGTCATGCTGGCATCAAATTGGGAGTAAGGCCCTATGTTGGAAAAGTCATCAGGTTATGCTGCCATCAACTAGGGAGTGGGACGCTATGTTGGAAAAGTCATCAGGTTATGCTGACATCGAATTGGCAAGTAGGACCCTATGTTGAAAGTTCAACAGGTTATGCTGGCATCAAATGGGGAGTGGGAATCGTAGTGTTGGAAAAGTTATCGAGGTT
>NW_017690032.1:5082-5771 GCF_001879085.1 Nicotiana attenuata
AAAGTCATCAGGTTATGCTGGCATCAACTAGGGAGTGGGACCCTATGCTGGAAAATTCATTAGTTTATGCTGGCATCAACTAGGGAATGGGACCATATGTTGGAAAAGTCATCAGGTTATGCTGGCATCAACTAGGAAGTGGGACGCTATGTTAGAAAAGTCATCAGGTTATGCTGGCAACAACTAGTGAGTGAGACCCTATGTTGGAAAGTCATTAGGTCACGGTGGCATCAACTAGGGAGTGGGACCCTAGATTGGAAAGTTATCAGGTTATGGTGGCATCAACTAGGGAGTGAGACCCTATGTTGGAGATTTATCAAATTTGCTGGCATCAACTACGGAGTGGTACCCTATGTTGGAAAAGTCATCACGTTATCCTAGCATCAGCTAGGGAGTGGTACCATGTGATCGAAATTCATCAGGTCACACTGGCATCAACTAGGGAGTGGGACCCTATGTTGGAAAGTCATCAAGTTATTCGAGCATCAAAGAGGGAGTGGGACCCTATGTTGAAAAAGCCATCAGGTTATGCTGGCATCAACTAGGGAGTTTTTGACCCTATGTTGGAAAAATCATCAGGTTATGCTAGAATCTACTAGGGAGTGGGATGCTATGTTGGAAAAGTCATCAGGTTATGCTGGCATCAACTAGGGACTGGGACCCTATGTTTGAAAAGTCATCAGGTTATG
>NW_017690033.1:0-584 GCF_001879085.1 Nicotiana attenuata
ATCAAAATGAGGAACATGATGCAGAGGTGGAGTTAGACAGGGATATGGGGATCATTGATCCAGGGGGAACAGTTCAAAACCAAGAGGAGAACAAGGGCAAAGATGTGACAAGTATAGGACATGAGGTAGACAGAGACAGTAAGAGGAAAAATAAGGAGCTAACAGGAACCTCTATCAAATCTGTTACAGCAGTAGCTCAGGTGGATAAATGTCAAGGTGATCATGCACTAGCTACTAACACACAGGCTGCTCATATTGTAGTCACAGATAAAGAAAGAAAGATAGGTGCACAAGAGGGAGATACAGGTTTTGATATGGATGAGGAATCCACTGCACAAAATTTTTTAAATATAGCTAGGCAAGGGGATTTATCTCCTAGACAAATAGAGCAAGTCAAATCTGCAGCCAAGGGTAGAAGGAAGCAACCCAAGGAGACATCAACTGTCCAGACTGGAGGTGTACAAACAAGGAGAACTTTGTCCAAAACTCAAAATCATTAATGGATGCAATTATTGGAATGTGAGGTCTGTTAACACTAAGCAATTGATAAACCTCCGACCCAAGGGCCTTCGATCCACTCCCAA
>NW_017690033.1:4796-5771 GCF_001879085.1 Nicotiana attenuata
TTACATCAATCTATAAGGGAGGGGAGAGTACAAACTCGTTCGAAGCTCTCACAGTAAAATCCACTAGGGCCTTTACAGCGGTTGCAGCAGCTGGAAAGATGATTTATGGGCCTCAAAACCATCCCCACACCACGAGGCATACGGATTCAGGTACATGCATGAGGATTCAAAGAAGAAATGGAGTTAGTATAATCGACTGGAGCAAGGATGAAGAAGATAAAGCACAAAAGAGAGAGGGAGAGAATCGATACTACCTAGGGGTTCTTCAGGACAGAATTGATAAGATCCAAAATCACCTTCAGCAGATAAGCCATACAGATTCATGTAGATTAATGAAGATACAGAGCAGAAGTGAAGTTAGAAGATTAAACTTGGGCAAAAATCGAACAAAAAATAAAGAGGAAGGGAGTCGATATTACCTATGTGAGCTTTTGGAGAGATGTTCCCTGTTCACAGTAGCTGCAAGGTTTACAATGAAGAATCAAGAGGTCCAAAGCAGAAATGAAGTTAGAACAGGGGATTAAAGCAGAAATGAAGAAGATACTAGAAGAGAGAGAGAGGCGACAATACCTAGATGACCTTCAATGGGAGCAGAGGAGTCTGAGGAGAGAGGAAATGACTTGGGAATATGAAATGGGTAGTGGAGTCTGTCGGTGTATAATGAGATATATGTTATACAGATACAAGTGTTGTGTGAAGGCTGTTTGTGCAATTTCGAGGCTATTTTCGCAAATCCTATGCGTCTCTGGGCTGGCTGTATTGGGAAGAATTATGGAGGCCATGGCTATTTCTGCAATTCATATATCTGGGCTACATGCGCAACTTGGAGGCTATTTGCGAAAATTCTATGCTTATTCTGGGCTGGCCGATTTTACAATAAATATGGAGCTAAAGGATTGGGCTGCTGTGATGTATTTTCTTGGGCTAGTTTTTCATTACATTTTTTAGTACATCTCTTGTGATATCAAAGTTGAG
>NW_017690034.1:0-5771 GCF_001879085.1 Nicotiana attenuata
CTTCTGTGTCAACTTTGTCAAAGGCGAAGCAATAGATGAAAAGCCCTGAACGAACCTGCAGTAATAACCCGCCAAACCGAGGAAACTCCGGATCTCAGTAGCTGAGGACGGTCTGGGCCAACTCTGCACCGCCTCGATCTTCTTTGGGTCAACCTGAATACCATCACTGGACACCACGTGTCCCAGAAAGGTCACAGTACTAAGCTAGAACTCACACTTAGAGAACTTCGCATAAAGCTTCTCCTCTCTTAATCTCTGTAATACCACCCTCAGGTGCTGCGCGTGCTCCTCCTAGCTACGCGAGTACACCAGAATATCATCAATAAACACGATCACAAAAGAATCCAGATACGGCCGAAATACACTGTTCATCAAGTGCATGAATGCGGCTGGGGCATTAGTCAGCCCGAAGGACATCACTAGAAATTCGTAGTGCCCATATCTCGTCCTGAAAGCCGTTTTAGTAATGTCTGAATCCCTAATATTTAGCTGGTGATAGCCCGATCGGAGGTCAATCTTAGAGAATACCCTTGCTCCCTGAAGCTGATCAAACAAATCCTCAATACGGGGTAGTGGGTACTTGTTCTTCACCGTCACCTTGTTCAGCTGTCTGTAATCAATGCACATTCTCATTGTGCCATCCTTCTTCTTTACAAATAACACTGGTGCACCCCAATGTGACACACTCGGGCGAATGAACCCCTTATCTAGGAGTTCCTGAAGCTGTTCCTTCAACTCTTTTAACTCCGCCGGTGCCATACGATAGGGAGGGATAGAGATGGGCTGAGTGCCCGGCACCAGATCAATACCGAAATCAATGTCCCTGTCCGGCGGCATGCCCGGTAGGTCTGCTGGAAACACATCAGGGAAGTCCCTCACAACAGGAACCGAATCAAGACTAGGAGTCTCAACTTCAACATCTCTAACGAAAGCCAAGTACGACAAACAACCCTTCCCAACCATCCGTTGGGCTTTTAGGAAGGAAATTACCCTGCCGGATACATAGTCAGTCACGCCTCGCCACTCGATCCTCGGAATACCCGGAATAGCCAACGTAACTGTCTTGGCATGACAGTCCAGAATAGCATGGTACGGAGATAACCAATCCATACCCAGAATCACGTCGAAATCCACCATGCCTAATAATAGCAAGTCAACTCGGGTCTCCAGACCCCCAATAGTAACAAGACAGGATCGATATACGTGATCCACAATAACAGTATCACCCACCGGGGTAGATACATGTACAGGCAAGGCAAGACAACCGCGGGTCGTACCCAAATGATGAGCAAAATATGAAGATACATAGGAGTAGGTAGATCCGGGATCAAATAAGACAGAGGCATCCCTGTGGTAGACTGAGATAATACCTGTGATGACTGCATCTGATGCGCTGGCGCCTCTCCTATCTGGAAGAGCATAGAATCGAGCCTGACCACCGCCAGTACGGTCCTCACCCCTGGGGTGACCTCTGGCTACCTGACCTCCACTCCTAGCTGACTGAGTGGGTGCTGAAGAAACAGGAGCAGAAGATGAGGGTTGATCCCTCTGCTGAGAATGTCTACTACGGAACCTGGGACACTGTCTCCTCATATGACCCAACTCACCGCACTCGTAGCAACGACCTGTAGCTGGAGAAGGGGACTGATGGGAACCCTTCGCTGCAGATGAACCCTGGGCTGAAGAAGCAGGAGCAGAGCTCTGAGCTGGAAGAGCACTCAGTGCAGGCTGGCTCTGCTGATGACCCTGATGACCACGGCCTGACGAAACCCCACTGGACTCTGAACGACCTTACTGAGGAGGTCTGAAGGAACGACCTCTACTGCGCTGGAACTGGCCCCTAGACGGAGCACCACTGAAACTACCTGAACCTCGAGGCCTCTTAGCCTCCCTCTCCTCACGCTCCCGACGACGATCTATATCAATCTGACGAGCCGCATCAACTACCTCCTCAAATATAACTGCTGAAGCCCTTTCTCTAGTCATCAATATGCGGATCGGATAGTTGAGACCATCCACAAACCTCCTGATCCTCTCGCGATCTGTCGGGATCATCCATGTAGCATGCCGAGCTAGCTGTGTAAACCTCAACTCATATTGAGTCACCATCATATCTCCCTGAGTTAACCACTCGAACTGACGACGCAACTCTTCCTTGTGAGACTGGGGTACATACTTTTCCAAGAATACCGTAGAGAACTGCTGCCACGTGAGGGGCGCTGCTCCAATAGGCCTACGACTCTCGAACTCCTCCCACCAATTAAATGCAGGCCCTGTGAACTGGAAGGTAGTAAAAGCCACTCCACTAGACTCCAGAATACCCGCAGTACGAAGCATACGCTGGCACTTATCCAGAAAACCCTGGGCATCCTCGCCCTCAACACCACTGAATGTCGGAGGCTGAAGCCTACCGAACCTCTCCAACCGACGCTGCTCGTCATCTGGCATAGCTGGAACCACATGAGTTGGAGCTGGCGCAACTGGCGCAACTGGAACAACTGCTGCAACTGGTGCAGCTGGCTGTACTGGCTGAGCTGGAGCTTCCTCAGGTGTCTGTAAACCCTGAACAACCTGCTTGGGTGTGCGAGCATCGGGGGTCTGATGACCATCCCCGGTCTGAGAAGTAGCCGCCGCTGTAGTGGCTGAAACCGCTTGAGCCAGACCAGTGCAGACGGACAAGATTTGAGCTAAAGCCTCCTGGAGACCAGGAATCACGATGGGCACTGCCGGTGCCTGAACAGGTGCTGCTGGAGCATCTACAGCTGGAATTTGACCCTGAGCCTGGTCAACTGGTGCTGGAATCTGACCCTGAGTCTGGTCAACTGGTGGGTCAGCAGGTGCTGTCCCTGCTGCCCTGCCTCTACCGCGACCACGGCCTCTAGGTGGCACTGGTGGTCGTCCGCCACGTCCGTTAGCACGTGTTCTCCCCATCTGCGAGAGAATAGAATACGGAAATTTAGTTTTTTTTTTCCTAATAACAAGCCGCACGATTTGAATTTCAAGAAAGTGAAGTGTTTCCTAAAGGTTCTGTAGCCTCCCGAGGATAGATACGGATGTCTACGTACCGATCCGCGAGAATCTACTAAACTGGCTCATGACTCGCGAGGAATAGTAACCTAGGCTCTGATACCAACTTGTCACGACCCCAAACCCGGTCGTGATGGCGCCCAACACTAATGCTAGGCAAGTCCGACCATTTACTCTCTCAACCCGAGCACAAAGCTCAAAACCAATTAATCAGATACTTAAAATCAAATATTAATACTCATAGTTGAAATACCCAATTAAAACAATACGAAATACTGACATAACTGTCACTCCCAAAAACCTGGGGTCACGAGTCTAGAGCCTCTAAAACAATCTGAATAACAATATCTGAACGAAAATACTCAAGTCTGGAAGTGTATATATAAATAAAACTGGAATAGGAAGAGTAGTCAGGTCCTGCGAACGTCAAGCAGCTACCTCAACAACTCTGAATAGCTCTGGAAAACAAGGACTACTCAGCTAAGCCTCCGGTGTACCTGAATCTGCACACAAGGTGCAGGGAGTAGGGGTGAGTACTACCGACTCAGTGAGTAATAAGCATATAAAATGTCTGAAGATAAGAAATCCACGAAATGCCACAAAGCAAAGCTAATACTAACAGTCTTACATCTTACTACGATCTAACAGCAAAACAACTCAAATAATACAGTCAAGTAAAATGTAAAGATGCAATGCAATGCACATGACCGCTACGGCGCGTAGCCCGATCCATTTAACGTCGACGGCGCTCACTAGGTGTGTGTACAGACTCCGGAGGGGCTCCTTCAGCCCAAGCGCAATATAATCATATCATTCGCTGCGGCGTGCAGCCCGATCCATACTCAGTCCACAATATGCATATGAGTCATATAACAGGTCCAATTAATTTCCCAATTTCCAATTTATTAAGAAGAATATACTTTAGATATTTAACTTCAGGAAAAGTGACTTAGCGTTTCATAACAGTGATTAAACACAGGACTGAGATCAATGATCATACAAAGCATGCTATCACAATGACATTCATACTCTAAGGATGCTACAGATCGGCACAAGGTCCCAAACACGGCAATAAGCCCAGATATATTCAATACAGGGTGCGTATCAATCGCCAATATAGAAGCATTATTGTTCGGAATGGACTAAGTCTCAATCCCCAGTCATAACTAATCCCGCACCTGCCATGGGGTGCGAGTCACGCCCTACTATAGCGTCACAATGTGATAAGCCGGGGTTTCAAACCCTCAGGCCATCATATACACCAACTACTCACCTCTAACCGGCCGTAGAATGGTCTGCAATGCCTTTTCCTTTCATATCGACCTCCTCGCGCGTCGAATCTAGTCAAAATCACAACGAATACATAAATATGGGTTAAAGAAACATAACCCAATCAAAAATACTCGAAAAGTACTAAAATTTACGAAGTTGGTAAAGCCCGAGCCCCTAGCCCACTTCTCGAAAATTCCGAAAATTACACCAATGGATTCCTCGTCTCGCCACGAGTCCGGACATATAAAGTTTACCAAAATGGAGCTCAAATGGCCCTCCAAATCCTAAAAATCCGCTTTCAAAAACCAAGCCTAGTTCTTCACAATTTCTACACTTTCATAAATTTGAGTGTTGATTCTTTCATAAAATGGTGTTTTCTAGTCAATAGACTTACCTCAAATCAATACCCGTTGAAAACCCTCTTCAAATCGCTCAAAAAGCTCTCTTGGCGGAGTAAAAATGGTGGAAAAATAATGTGGGTCGCGGATATAAGGGTTTTAAACATTCTGCCAGATTACTGTAGCGGCCCCTATGCGATCGCATCACTACCCCTGCGATCGTATAGGCCAAAATTTCCAGGCCCTCAATTCCTCTTACGCGATCGCAGGGCAGGCCATGCGATCGCGTAGCACTGTCTCCCCCTTCTACGCGATCGCATTACTTCCCACGCGACCGCACTGCCCAATCTCCTCAACCTATGCGACGCAGACCACTATACGCGATCGCATAGAGCAAATCTTCATCCCCATCTGAACCTTCTATGCGATCGCAGGCATACCTTCGCGATCGCATAGAGGAAAACCCCTCTGCAATTTCTGCTGCATTTTTTTCATGTTCAAAACCCCCCGTTAGCCATCCGAAATCACCCCGAGGCCATCGGGACCTCAACCAAATGCACAGATATGTTCTATTACTTCATTCAAACTTTCTCGTAACATAAAAACACTATCATAAACACCAAAATCATCGAATTACCACAGATTCAAGCCTAAGTTAAACTAAAACTTCCGAAATTCGCATTTGATCTAAAACCCGACCTAAACACCTCCGAATGATCTGAAACTTTGCACGCATATCCAAAATCACCTAACGGAGCTACTGCAACTCTCAGAATTCCATTCCGACCCTCGGATCAAAATCTCACCTACCATCCGGAATTCGCCAAAATCCAACCTTAGCCAATTCAAGCCTAATTCTACACCGGACCTCCAAATTCAATTCCGATGGCGCTCCTAAGTCACAAATCATCCCCCGAAACTAGTCGAATCACCGGAACTCACATCCGAGCTCTCTAACTACATAGTCAACTTCCGGTTGACTTTTTTCCAAAGCAAGCTTCCTTCAAAAAGGCTAAGTGCCATATTTCCAACTAGAACCAATCCAATTCTACCCGACTCAACTCAAATACTGATATTAAATCATGAGGGACATAATATGGGGGAAACGGGGCGGTAACTCACGTGACAACGGGC
>NW_017690035.1:0-728 GCF_001879085.1 Nicotiana attenuata
CAACAAATGTAATTTGGTCATGGCTGGGCGATGACAATGGTTTCTCAGGCAGTATTTGATGTCCAGGATAAATATTAGGCGATTCCAGGCCGGATCCATCCGGGCCCACGACGGAAGGTGTGGGCTATAGCACACGAAAATTTGGGACTCGCGCGTATTTCCAGTATTATGGCCGTAAAGTGCCAACAAATGTAATTTGGTCATGGCTGGGCGGTGCCAATGGTTTCCTAGGCTGTAATTGATGTCCAGGACAAATATTAGGAGATTCAGGGCCGAATCCATCCAGGCCCACGGCTGAAGGCGTGTGCTATAGCTCACGAAAATTTGGGATGCGCGCGGATTTCCAGTTTTATATCCGTAAAATGCAAAAAATATAATTTGGTCATGGGGGGGCGGTGACAATGGTTCCTATGGTCTTATTTTATATCCAGCACCAATATTAGGCGATCCGGGTCAGGCTCCGTCCCACGGTGTATGGCGTGGGCTATGGCACACGAAAATTTGGGACCCGTGCGGATTTCCAGTTTTATGGCCGTAAAATGCCAAAAATGTAATTTGGTCATGGCGGGGCGGTGACAGTGGTTTCTGCGGTTGTATTTGATTTCCAGAACAAATATTAGGTGATTCCAAGCCGGATCCATCCGGGCCCACGGCGGAAGGAATGGGCTATAGCACAAGAAAATTTGGGACACGCGCGGATTTCCAGTTTTATATCCGTAAAATGCAAA
>NW_017690035.1:5379-5771 GCF_001879085.1 Nicotiana attenuata
TATAGCACACAAAAATTTGGGACTCGCGCGGATTTCCAGTTTTATGGCCGTAAAATGCCAACAAATGTAATTTGATCATGGCGGTGCGGTGACAATGGTTTCTTAGGTCGTTTTTGATGTCCAGGACAAATATTAGGCGATTCCAGGCCGGATCCATCCGGGCCCACGACGGAAGGCGTGGGCTATAGCACACGAAAATTTGGGACTCGCGCGTATTTCCAGTATTATGGCCGTAAAGTGCCAACAAATGTAATTTGGTCATGGCTGGGCGGTGACAATGGTTTCTCAGGCAGTATTTGATGTCCAGGATAAATATTAGGCGATTCCAGGCCGGATCCATCCGGGCCCACGACGGAAGGCGTGGGCTATAGCACACGAAAATTTGGTACTCG
>NW_017690036.1:0-747 GCF_001879085.1 Nicotiana attenuata
CACAATTGTAGCATGGCCGGGAACCACACTAGTGGATCTTGAGGGGTGCCTAACACCTTCCCCTCGAGATAATTTCTAGCCCTTACCCAAACTCTGGTTTTCCAACTCAAACCCTTCTTAGTGTCCTGATGCACTTAATCATTAGGTGGCGACTCTTCAAACTCCAAAACCCAATTCCCAAAAGGGAAAGGGTTACCTGCAGGAATGAAGATAAAGATAATTACTCGAAATTTCCAGGCTTGGGTGACTTTGAAAATCAAATTGATAAAGATGAGACTTTCTCTCTCAAGAATCCTCCCTTCCCTCTCTCTACTTTTGTTCAGAAATGGGTTAAAATGAAAGGTTGGGGTGTTTTAATGAAGAAGGGGTTGGTTGAAAAATTAGAAAAATTGGAGCCCCGACGCGGAATGCGGTCAGGAATGCGATCGCATTCCTGACATGCGGTCCGCAGACCGTTCGCAGAATGGTCCTCAAAAACTGGGCTAAAATTAAAACGCACTGTGTCGGTATGCGACCACTATGCAGTCCGCATAACCAGAATGCGATCGCATTCTGGACCGCATACTTGTCCGTCTAATTGAGCAGTGGCCTGCCCAGGTACTGTGACCAGTTAACGCGGTCCGCATACACGTTATGCGATCGCATGGTGCGTCGCATAACGCCAATTCATGGAAATTTTATCTTTCGAATTCCGGGGCACTTTTACACTCAAAAGGTCCGACCCGCGGCGAGAGAATTCTACAGTTA
>NW_017690036.1:4307-5770 GCF_001879085.1 Nicotiana attenuata
GTTTTATCTAACCACTGTTACATATGCAGCAAGAAACACTTCTTTTTGTTCGATGAGCAAATAGAAATGCTTCTTTTTATGACATCATTTGCTCCCAGTGCTCGGTTATTCTTCTGTTGGTTGGTATTTGTAATAGATTTTGTGATATTTTTACTCTTGGATTTAGTGATATATTGTGGTATAAGAAGCGCTGGCAGTTCATATATAGTGTCGTGAGATCTTCTTCATTTCTTTGTTTACATCCTACGTAACAGTTCATATTGTTATAAGATTGTTAGCGACCTAGCAATCTTAAATTTTCTGAACAAATGGAGCTAGTACGTAGGAGTTTTCTTACTAAACTAACATGAACTTAGCACATGTGTTCACTGTTAATTTATCTATTTTTGTTATATATCCTCGTCAATTTGATTGATGTTCTGTTGCTTAGCCCATGTGTTCATACCCGAATCTTGGATTAATATACTTAAATAATAAAAGGATCATGTGCGCATTCCGCGCTTCGATGTCTTTAGAATTAAAATAATTTTGTTATAACCATGTGTACATTCCGTATCTTGGTTTGACATTTAATTTCAAAGAAATACTTTATGTGCGTTCCGCATCTTAGTGAACACAATTTATAAAATATAATAATTAATTAAGCGGTAATAAATAAGTCATAATCAAGAAAATACAAGAAAGCTAAAAACTGATTTAAGCCTTACATTAGTCAATAAAGCGACCGTGCTAGAACCACGGGACTCGAGGGGTGACTTACACCTTCCCCTCGGTCAACAGAATTCCTTACTCAGTCTTCTGTTTTCATAGACCTTAAATTAGGAGTCAAACCTTCCTTTTGATAAGGGATTCAAATAAAAGGTGACTTGGAACACCAAAACTCAATTCCAAGTGGCGACTCTAAATAATAAATAATCTCTTTTCAAAACGTCACTTCAATTGGAAAAACTCTTCTAACTCAACCTCGTAATAGGCTTGCGTGGGGGAAAAAAGGTGTGACACTTCCCCTTGCCGAACATACACATTCTGATTGACAACTGTGCCAAGCACGAGCTGCAGTCATTCGTTGATTGTTTTGCTGGGTATCATCAGATATGGATGGACGAAGAAGACGCGGAGAAAACGGCTTTCATTACGCCGTGGGGGATGTATTGTTACAAGATGATGCCGTTTGGATTAAAGAATGCTGGGACCACCTACATGAGGGCCACGACTACTATTTTCCATGACATGATACACAAAGAGATCGAGGTGTATGTAGACGATGTCATCATCAAATCCAAGAAAGCCACTGACCACATGGAAGATCTGAGAAAGTTCTTCAACAGATTAAGAAGGTACAATCTGAAGCTGAATCCCGCCAAATGTGCATTCGGGGTTCCCGCCGGAAAACTGCTTGGGTTCATCGTAAGTCGACGAGGAATAGAACCGGATCCATCAAAGGTTAAGGCCATTCGAGGATT
>NW_017690037.1:0-1020 GCF_001879085.1 Nicotiana attenuata
ACTCCTCGACACCTCTTATCTAACGTTTGGGATTTGGATTTGAGTTGCATGAAATGCACACCCGAGTTTAGGAAAGTAATATTATTAAAAGCGCGACTAAAGTGGCTAGCGTCTTATTAACTTTGCGGGAAGCCATGAAAATTTGCTAAATGGCTTACCCGATTTCTAAAATATTTTAACATAACAATTAATGAGGGCCCCGCAATTTACATGTTTTGTGCGACGAGGCTCGTCTCATGTTTTATTTAAAAGCCATCCTAAAAGAAACTATAATTTTCTGTTACAGATTGTCTCTAAAAGGCCTAATCAATTAGTACTATAAATTAATTATTATTGAATGGTATTCGAGAAAGTCGGGCATCGAGATCAAGTCCAAATTCAAACAAGAGCATCTCCATTATTGAAGATTCCCTTAATTTAAATTTGCTACTTATCTTAGATGGCCCAAGCTCTTACTGCCAAAATCAAACCAATGATTTCAAAATAAGAATTCAAGCCTCTAAAACTTTGGGCCTCGAAGCCAGCCAAGAGTGAGGAACTGGTCAGTTCTTACGAGAGGCTGTTCAGTGGGCCTCGATATAAGCCCAACTAGGATGATAAGCTAGACTAACAAAGGGAGGTTTAGATTCATTTCAATTCAACAATTGCCAACTAAAATCCACATTTTTCTATTCTGATGATATCTAAACTAATGGAATTCTACAAACATTTGGGGAATCGATTAAACTAGGGTAATCAAACCTATACTGAAACATCAAATACGAACGAAAAAACTTACTATACTGAAGTGTTACTTTAAACAAAATGCTTAGATCAGAACTGAATTATAAAGCCATTTGCGTACTTGTCAGACTTAAGCCAAACATTCCTGCTGAAATCTAAACTCAAACTTAACAATTTATTTGACATTGGTATGAGTACATATGCTCATTCTAAAGTTATTTCCATAATAGTATCTAAACCTGTGTGATATATCTCTGCAGCATTCAATTAACATGAGTCTAAACATAACTCCAATTC
>NW_017690037.1:5244-5770 GCF_001879085.1 Nicotiana attenuata
TTCGGACGTTGTAAGAAAGACTCCACGGTTTTGTTGCCGGAGATCCTCGGTTTGTTTCCGGACGTTGTAAAGAAAAGACTCCACGGTTTTTGTGCCGGGAGATTTAAGGAATGGGATCCTGTGCTACCATGATTTGTTTTTCTTTTGGGATTTTCATTTTTATTTCTTTCCTTCTTTCTTTTTCTTTTGTTTTCCTCTTTATATGTTTTCCTTTTATTTAGCCAAACGCACGAAAGAATTTGGGGGGGAAACTTCCTTTTTGGTCATTTTCCTGCTGCAAAACTGTTTCAGTGCGTGCGCATTCCATTTCCTTTTGGATTGCACCTGCTTCTTGCACGGTTGCTTTGAATTAGTCCTGTTTTCAACAAAGAACAATTTGTTAGTTTGAAACGGTGGTTGGTTTTGTGGCCTTGATCATCCCAATTGCTTGATCTCGGCCCCATTTCCGCTGAGAAGTTTGCTGCTTGTTGGCCTTGAGGGTGACTCTCTTTTTGAACCGATCGGGTTTAACTCTCAGGGTTTCATT
>NW_017690038.1:0-709 GCF_001879085.1 Nicotiana attenuata
TTCGCCACTGGACCGTGGTTCGGTTTCGACCTCGACCTCAGCTCGTCCGTCTGCATTCGCTAAACTGGACCTAATTTTGACCCATACAGTTAGTCCCTCCGCTTATTGAGGTCGTCCTCTTGGAAGTCCTTGATGAGCGGATTTTATCTGCATCTAATCACAAGATATTCCGTCATGGCGAATGAGCTGAATTGGTCGACGTTGCGTTGATGGCAGGTCGGCTCAAAGGTTGTGGTTGGCGTGGCTAACATAGGATGACGTCATGACCACGCGCGTCATCATTATGCATCTTCCCGATGCAATGCGTCGTTTCTAGCGCCTCTGTTGCTTCGATCTGATTTTGCTGCAAATCCATTCATCATGTTTAACCACAAGTTAAAAAGTTAAAGAAGATTCTGTCATCATGGAGCAGATCAACCTATGGTGACATTTTTCAAAAGATAGCAAGCTTAGAGGAGGTGGTCCTAGTACATGAGAAACAATTTGAGGCAGTTCCAACTCAGATGAATAGGGAAAGGTTACATAAAGTCAAGGCAGAATTGATTAGATACCTGGCATTGGAGGAGGAATTTTGGAAACAAAAAGCAGGAATGGCATGGTTCAAAGATGGGGATAGAAATACAAGGTTTTTTCATGCACAAGTTAGAGGAAGAAGGAAGAAATTGCAGCTGAAAAGAATTAAGGACAGTAATGGCAACTGGATAGAGGA
>NW_017690038.1:4838-5770 GCF_001879085.1 Nicotiana attenuata
AACAATAGAAGACAAAGAGGTCAACAGAACCAAGGGAGTGCGGATCAATTTGACAATGATTGTGGTGGATTCCAAGATGATGGTTATGATGGACAGAATGAAGAGGTACAATACGTGGATAATTATCAAGGCCAAAGGGGCAATTCTTCTAACCAACAACAACAATGGAGATCCCAAGGCAATTGGGGTAACCAACAACAAGGCAACAACAATTGGAATAATCAACAACAAGGGAACAACAATTGGGGAAACAATAATCAAAATCCGAATTGGGGCAATCAAAACAACAATCGGAACAATCAAGGAAACTGGGACAACAACAACAATTGGGGTGGAAACAACAACCGGGGTGGATGGAACAACAACAACCAGGGAAATCAGGGGCAAGGCTTTCAAAGCCCCCCAATGTATCAACAATCGAGCAATCCATCGCCTTTTCCATCCCAAGGACCTAGTTCATCCAACAATGACATGGGGATAATTGAAATGATATTTGAATAGATGATGAAGAAGAATGCCGACTCCGATGCGCAGTTGGCATCTCACAACACTTCAATC
This sequence comes from Nicotiana attenuata, assembly GCF_001879085.1. Taxonomy (NCBI): domain Eukaryota; kingdom Viridiplantae; phylum Streptophyta; class Magnoliopsida; order Solanales; family Solanaceae; genus Nicotiana; species Nicotiana attenuata. The sequence goes on from NW_017690038.1 coordinate 5,397, forward strand.
AGAAATTTGGAGGTTCAGCTAGGCCAAATCTCACAGTCCTTGAATACTCGCCCTAAGGGGGCTCTAAGTGATACGGTAGTTAACCCAAAGGGTGGGAACAATCATGTTATGGCAGTAACTACAAGGAGTGGACGAGGCGGTGATGTGAATGCCTCCAAACAAAAGCAAATTTTGAGTGATGAAGTTGAGTTGCAAGAAGATGAAGTTCCTTTGGTGGTTGAAAATATTAATGAAGAAGTGAGGATTGATATTCAAGATGCCGAGGTGGAAACACAGAATGACGCCCATTTAACATATGCGAACGCGACCACCTTCCCGTGTTCGCGATAACATCTCCCACTCTATGCGATCGCCAGCCTCACTTCACGAACACG
>NW_017690039.1:0-597 GCF_001879085.1 Nicotiana attenuata
TGGAGATCAAGCTAGTCCTAGTCCCTTATCATGTCGGCCTGGAGGTCGTAAGGAGAGGTTGATATGATTAAACTTGTTTCTACAAATATCTCTAGGTCGTCCCTCTGTCGCCTACGTTAAAACCTCCCGAAGAAAACCCAATTGGGACAAAACTCGGGTAAGGGAAAAAGAGTACGACTCGGGAGACGCCTTTCAGAAGTGGAAATACTTGAGGTGAGTAACATTCCAGTTGTTTTGGAGCGTTTTCCCTTCCATTGTTTCCAACTGGAATGCGTCTTTGCTGGCTACTGCTGTGATTTTGTAGGGTCCTTCCCAGTTGGTGCCTAGTTTCCCTTCACTCGGGTCTTTGGATGCTGATGTCTTGGCTTTAAGGACATAGTCTCCCACCTTGAGTGGTCTTATTTTGGCCCTCTTGTTGTAGTATATTTCGACTTGTTGCTTTTGGGCTACCATTCTGATATGGGCCATTTCTCTTCTTTCCTCAGCCTCGTCGAGGTCTTGGAGCCTGTTTGTGTCGTATTCTGTTCCACTGGTGTGCGAATATCTTAGGCTTGGTTCGCCGACTTCGACGGGTATGACCGCATCGGTTCCGTAGAC
>NW_017690039.1:5270-5770 GCF_001879085.1 Nicotiana attenuata
GGTCGACTGTTGCGGCGATGGCCTTAGCCATAATATAATTGAAGATGGCCGTAGCCTTTCATACATTGGAGATGGCCGTAGCCTTTCATACATTGGAGATGGCCGTAGCCTTTCATACATTGGAGATGGCCGTAGCCTTTCATACATTGGAGATGGTCGTAGCCTTTCATACATTGGAGATCAAGCTAGTCCAGTCCCTTTATCATGTCGGCCTGGAGGTCGTAAGGAGAGGTTGATATGATAAACTTGTTTCTCAAATATCTCTAGGTGTCCCCTCTGTCGCCTCGTTAAAAACCTCCCCGAGAAAACCCAATTGAGACAAAACTCGGGTAAGGGAAAAAGAGTACGACTCGGGAGACGCCTTTCAGAAGTGGAAATACTTGAGGTGAGTAACATTCCAGTTGTTTTGGAGCGTTTTCCTTCCATTGTTTCCAACTGGAATGCGTCTTTGCTGGCTACTGCTGTGATTTTGTAGGGTCCTCCAGTTGGTGCCTAGTTCC
>NW_017690040.1:0-776 GCF_001879085.1 Nicotiana attenuata
GTTCGTCGAAGAGAATTGGAATTTCAAGTTGATGATTGGGTGTTCTTGAGGGTATCTCCTATGAAGGGAGTCATGCGATTCGGGAAGAAAGGGAAGTTGAGTCCCAGGTATGTCGGACCGTATCGGATCGCTCAACGGATAGGACAGGTGGCTTATAGGCTGGAATTGCCTCCTGAAATGTCATTAGTGCACCCGGTGTTCCATGTGTCTATGTTGAAGAAAGTAGTTGGAGATCCGTCCACCATCGTGCCAGTCGAGACTATCAAGGTTAATGAAGAGTTGTCGTATGAAGAAGTTCCGGTTGCCATTCTTGATAGACAAGTCCGTAAGTTGAGAAATAAGGAAGTTGCCTCAGTTAAGGTGTTGTGGCGAAGTCAACAAGTTGAGGAAGCTATATGGGAAGCGGAGAAGGAAGTGAAAGAGAAATATCCCCATCTGTTTGATCAAATCTAGAAGAATTATGTGACCTTTTTATTGTGTCTGAATTGGTTCCTTCCTAAATACCAGTGAAGTTCCTCTAGTTGTGAAAGACTTATAGGTGTTGCGATTGTTTTAAGTCATGTGAACATCTCTTTGGTAAATAAAAGTTTTATAGAGAACTCTTGTGATGGGTAAACAATTAATGGTTGTATAAGTTGGTAATGAATTACTTGTATGCATGTAGTACGTTGAAGTAGTTAAATTATGTGAAACTCATTGAAATAACTGACTCGTAAGCAAAACATAACAAGTGATCAAAATGTGTGCAATTGTTGAGGTAGGGAATTGTATGACAG
>NW_017690040.1:5097-5770 GCF_001879085.1 Nicotiana attenuata
ATGGAAATACCAATGTGGAAATGGGAGATGATCAACATGGATTTCGTGGTAGGATTACCTCGCACTCAGCGCAAGTTCGACTCAATTTGGGTAATAGTGGATCGACTCACCAAATCAGCTCACTTCTTGCCAGTCAAGTCCACCGATACTGCAGAACAATATGCTAAGTTGTATATCAAGGAGATAGTAAGGCTTCATGGCACTCCACTTTCTATTATCTCGGATCGAGGGGCCCAGTTCACAACTAATTTTTGGAAGAAATTTCAGCAAGGTTTGGGTACTCAGGTGAATCTCAGCACAGCTTTCCATCCACAAACTGATGGTCAAGCGGAGCGGACTATTCAGACGCTTGAAGATATGTTGCGGGCTTGTGTCTTGGATTTCAAAGGTAATTGGGATGATCACTTGCCACTTATAGAATTTGCTTACAATAACAGCTTTCATGCTAGCATTCAAATGGCCCCATTTGAGGCATTGTACGGAAGGAGGTGTAGGTCTCCGATCGGATGGTTTGAAGTGGGTGAAGCAGAATTAATAGGACCGGATCTTGTGCACCAGGCTATGGAGAAAGTTAAAGTCATTCAGGAAAGGATGAAAATTGCTCAGAGTCGCCAGAAATCCTATGCGGACGTTCGTCGAAGAGAATTGGAATTTCAAGTTGATGATTGGTGTC
>NW_017690041.1:0-5770 GCF_001879085.1 Nicotiana attenuata
GTTCCCGTTCCTGCTGTGGCAGAGGGTGCTACCATCCCTCCCGCCGATATTCCTGATTCTGATGCAGTTCCAGCTTCCGGTCCCAGGGTTCCTGATGGGGACCTTAGAGAAGCCATCCGTATGTTGACCTAGTTAGTGGCCGCTCAGGCCCAGAGATCTCATGATGACCCTGCATCCTCCAGCGGACAGGGAGATTCTGCCAGCTCCAGAGTCAACTAGTTTCTGCGGTTAGCCCCTCCAGAGTTCTCAGGCACAGACCTAGAGGCCGATCCGCAGGATTTCCTTGATGAGATGTATAAGACCCTTCAAGTAATGAAGGTTTCGGAGACGGAGGGAGTTGAGTTGGCTTCATACAGGTTGAGGGGAGTAGCATATTCGTGGTTCGAGATGTGGGAGGATTCTCGTGGGGAGGGAAGACCTCCGGCTAGATGGGATGAGTTTGTAGATGCATTTACGGACCACTTCTTGCCTGCCGAGACGATGGCAGCCCGTGCCTTTGAGTTTGAGGTCCTCAAGCAGGGCAGTATGAGTGTTTGGGAGTACTACATGAAGTTTGTGAGATTGTCCAAGTATGCTCCTCAGTTAGTGTCGACTATGGATGCTCGAGTTCGGCGATTCGTTCAGGGCCTTAGTTCTTTTGTGGTGAATGAGGCTGCTACAGCGGCCTTACACTCGGATATGAATTATGGAAAGATTGTGGGATTCGCTCAGGCCACAGAGGCTAGAAAGTTGAAGAAACGGGCGGAAAAGGAGAGTAGCAGCAGGGCTCGATCAGTGGGCCACTCAGGGAGACCGGTTCAAGGGAGAGGGCCATCAGGGTCGTCCCAGTCATATGCTCAGTCATCAGCGAGCGCACCGCCATCTGTGCGTAGTTATCAGCAGAGCAGTCACTTGAGACCAGGTTCAAACAGTATGAGACCCCATCAGTCCGGTCGTCCAGGAGGGGGATCACAGCAGCAAGGGAGGGCTCCATGCCTCAAGTGTGGGAGGTTCCATTCCGAGACTTGTTATTTGGATATCCCGGTGTGTTTTAGATGCGGGGTGAGAGGTCATATCCAGCGGGACTGTCGTGTGCCCAGTCAGGGAATGGGTAGGGGATTTGCTCAGTCATCCGGTTCTTCAGCCACCACATCATCCGTGCATCCTCCAGCTCCGGCAGGGCGTGGTGCAGTTAGGGGTGGAGCTTGTGGTAGAGGTGGACCCAGCCGGTTTTATGCTTTGAGTGGTCGCCAGAGTGCAGAGGCTTCTCCAGATGTGGTTACAGGTATCTTCTCTGTTCAGGCCATTGATTGTTATGCTCTTATTGATCCGGGGTCCTCCTTGTCTTATGTCACCCCATTCATTATTTCAAGTTTTGGGATGGAACCCGAACAGCTTCATGAGCCGTTCTTCGTATCAACTCCGGTTGGTGATTCTATCACAGCCGCGCGAGTTTATAGGAATTGTGTTATCATGGTATGTGATTATGTTACCACGGCCGATCTTATCGAGCTTGGAATGGTGGATTTTGATGTGATTATGGGAATGGACTGGCTTTATTCGTGCTTTGCTAAACTTGACTGCCGAACGAGAGTCATGAGACTTGAGTTCCGTAATGAGCCGGTTATTGAGTGGAAGGGGAATGGTGTGGTGCCGAAAGATAGGTTTATTTCCTACCTTAAGGCTTCGAAAATGATTAAGAAGGGATGTATCTATCATTTGGTCCGGGTGGCGGACACCACTTCAGAAGTGTCTACCCCCGAGTCCGTGCTAGTCGTGAATGAGTTTCTTGAAGTGTTTCCGGACGAGCTTCCAGGGATTCCGCCAGATAGGGAGATTGATTTCGGGATTGATGTATTGCCAGATAAGCACCCAATATCTATTCCACCATACAGAATGGTTCCAGCGGAGTTAAGAGAGTTAAAGGGCAGCTGAAGGATTTGTTAGAAAAGGGGTTCATACGGCCGAGTGTGTCGCCGTGGGGTGCTCTGGTTCTTTTCGTCAGAAAGAAGGATGAGTCGCTCCGGATGTGTATTGATTATCGGCAGCTCAACAAATCACCATCAAGAATAAAAATCCTTTGCCTCGGATATATGATTTGTTCGACCAATTGCAAGGTGCAAGGTTCTTCTCCAAAATTGATCTACGGTCCGGGTACCACCAATTGAAGATTAGAGAGCAGGATATTCCTAAGACCGCTTTCAGAACTCACTATGGTCACTTTGAATTCTTGGTCATGTCTTTTGGGCTAATCTACGCCCCGGCAGCTTTCATGGATCTTATGAATCGGGTCTTCAAGCCATTTCTAGACTCCTTCGTGATTGTTTTCATTGATGACATCCTTGTTTATTCACGGAGCTGGGAGGATCATGCCGATCACCTCAGGGCATTTCTGCAGACTTTTCATCAACACCAGTTGTATGCTAAATTTTCAAAATGTGAATTTTGGTTGGAGTCCGTTACCTTTTTGGGTCATGTTGTTTCTAGTGAAGGGATTCAGGTAGATCCCCAGAAGATTGCAGCAGTGAAGGATTGGCCTAGACCCACGACCCCGACGGAGATCCGTAGCTTCTTGGGTTTAGCAGGGTATTATCGGAGGTTTGTGGAGGGATTCTCTACCCTCTCCTCCCCATTGACTAAGTTGACGCAGAAAGCAGTTAAGTTCCAATGGTCCGACGCTTGTGAGAAAAGTTTTCAAGAATTGAAGTCGAGGTTGACCTCGGCGCCGATATTGACCTTGCCATAAGGCATGGAAGGATTTGTGGTTTACTGCGATGCCTCCAGGGTCGGTTTGGGGTGTGTGTTGATGCAACATGGGAAGGTTATAGCGTATGCTTCAAGGCAACTTAAGAATCACGAGAAGAATTATCCAACGCATGATTTGGAGCTTGCGGCAGTTGTGTTTGCTTTGAAAATATGGGGGCATTATCTTTATCGGGTCCATGTGGATGTGTTCTCAGACCACAAGAGTCTCCAATATTTGTTCAAGCAGAAGGAGTTGAATTTAAGGCAGTGACGGTGGTTAGAATTGCTCAAGGATTATGATATGAACATTTTGTACCACCCAGGGAAGGCGAATGTGGTGGCCGACGCTCTCAGTCGGAAGTCTATGGGTAGTTTGGCTCACTTAGGAGCGGATCAGAGGCCCTTAGCTCGGGAGGCTTATCAATTGGCCAGTCTCGGGGTTCGTATTTCGACCTCAGACGAGGGGAATGTTATGGTGCATAACGGCGCGGAATCGTCAATTGTAGCCGAAGTCAAGGAAAAGCAATTTATTGATCCAGCATTGGCACAGATGAAGGAGGCGGTTTTGAATAACAAGACTTCGGCATTTTCACTCTGCGGCGAGGATGGTGTGTTACGATGTCAAGGTAGGCTATGTGTTCCAGATGTGGATAATTTTCGGGACAGAGTAATGGCGGAGGCTCATAATTCCAGGTATTCTGTGCACCCAGGTTCTACGAAAATGTATCATGATCTCAAGGAAATTTATTGGTGGAACGGTATGAAGAGGGGTGTGGCGGACTTTGTATCTATGTGTTCGAATTGTCAGCAAGTAAAGGCTGAGCATCAGCGGCCCGGTGGGTTGACTCAGCTTATGGAAATACCAATGTGGAAATGGGAGATGATCAACATGGATTTCGTGGTAGGGTTACCTCGCACTCAGCGCAAGTTCGACTCAATTTGGGTAATAGTGGATCGACTCACCAAATCAGCATACTTCTTGCCAGTCAAGTCCACCGATACTGCAGAACAGTATGCTCAGTTGTATATCAAGGAAATATTAAGGCTTCATGGCACTCCACTTTCTATTATCTCAGATCGAGGGGCCCAGTTCACAGCTAATTTTTGGAAGAAATTTCAGCAAGGTTTGGGTACTCAGGTGAATCTCAGCACGACTTTCCATCCACAGACTGATGGTCAAGCGGAGCGGACTATTCAGACACTTGAAGATATGTTGCGGGCCTGTGTCTTGGATTTCAAAGGTAATTGGGATGATCAATTGCCACTTATAGAATTTGCTTACAATAACAACTTTCATGCTAGTATTCAGATGGCCCCATTTGAGGCATTGTACGGAAGGAGGTGTAGGTCTCCGATTGAATGGTTTGAAGTGGGTGAAGCACAATTGATAGGGCCAGAACTCATGCACCAGGCTATGGAAAAAGTTAAGGTCATTCAGGAAAGGATGAAAACTGCTAAGAGTCGCTAGAAATCCTATGCGGACGTTCGTCGAAGAGAATTGTAATTTCAAGTAGGTGATTGGGTGTTCTTGAGGGTATCTCCTATGAAGGGAGTCATGCGATTTGGGAAGAAAGGAAAGTTGAGTCCTAGATATGCCGGGCCGTATCGGATCGCTCAAAGGATAGGGAAAGTGGCTTATAGGCTGGAATTGCCCCATGAAATGTCATTAGTACACCCGGTGTTCCATGTGTCTATGTTAAAGAAAGTGGTTGGAGATCCATCCACCATCGTTCCGGTTGAGACTATCGAGGTTAATGAAGAGTTATCGTATGAAGAAGTTCCGGTTGCTATTCTTGATAGGCAAGTCCGTAAATTGAGGAATAAGGAAATTTCTTCAGTTAAAGTATTATGGAGAAGTCAACGAGTTGAGGAAGCCACATGGGAGGCGGAAAATGAAATGAAGGAAAAATATCCCCACCTGTTTGAATAAGTCTAGTAGTAATCGTGCGAACTCTTATCTCTAAGCAAACTGATATTATGCCTAATTTGGTGCAAAGACACCCCATCTTTTCTTTCTAAATGCTTTACTATTGTAACTCCTCAAGTTGTGCAAGAATTGTATGTGTTGTGATTATTTGAGTCATGTGCAACCCCTTTTGGTAAATGAAAGTTTTGTAATAAGTGGATGGTTAATGGTAGTGTAGATTGGTAATGATAAATTGAAATGCATATAGAGTACTAAAGTGGTTGAACTGTATGAGGCTCATTTAAGTGACTAATTTATGTGCAAAATATAACAAGTGACTGAATATGTGCCAGTGTTGAGGTAATGAGTCGTATACCAGTTGTAGGGATAATAGGAATTGTGTAATGGTGCTTGGAAATATGTTTCGGGGGCTCTCTGACAGGTAGATAAGCCTAATTACAAAGGAAAATCTGGCGAAATTTTCTAAAAATATGAAAGTTAGTGAAAATTGGGAGTCTGCATATCACGTTTTCAAAACCAACTGATTTTCAAAGTCCTCATTCGAGGACGAATGATTTTAAGTGGGGGAGGATGTGAGGCCCCGTGAAAATTTGTACTCAAAACCTAGTAGCTCGTAGTGCCCAGTTCCGAGTATGTGTTAGGAATGTGTAAAAGCGAGCCGCGGTTCGGACCCTTTGTATTGATCTAAGCATTTAAAAATCAAGAATCAAAGTTTTCCAGAAAAGTGCTATTATGCGGTCCAGAATGCGGTCGCAAATCAAGTATGCGGACCACATTTCTATCGCAAAGTGAGTCAGTGTGTTAGTCAAATTTGAGGTCAAAATGCGGTCCATTATGCAATCGCATAACTGATATGCGAACTACATAGTCGTCGCATAATCATCTTGGAATTTTGTAAAGGGCAGTTATACGGTGCATTATGCGACCGCAGAACAGGTATGCGGACCGCATTTCTGCCGCAAACCTAGACAGTAGGATCAGATTTTTGGAGCACTTTTGCAGTCCATTCTGCGAGCCGCATTTCTTCTTTGCGATCGCATACCTGACTCGGGGCTCCAATTTTTCTAACTTTTAAACCCGACCCCTTCTTCAATAAAACATCCTAACCCTAGATCGGAA
>NW_017690042.1:0-1491 GCF_001879085.1 Nicotiana attenuata
TATACACTGGGGGAGGATCCTAGGGAGCACTAAGGGACGGAGGCTTCGATGAAGAGACAACAATGGTTTTGAGAACCAAGTCCAGTCTGGTGTTTGCAGCCAGTTGTTCTTCAAGTAGCTGAGCCCGAAGTCCCTCATTTTCCTTTCTCAGTTGAGCAACCTCCTCATGTAAAGAAACAGGTCCCTGAGCTGCTTGGCGAAGCTGAGTTTCTAGAATGGCATTTCGAGCCCTCAGTCTTTGTATTTCCTCAGATGCTACATTTTGGGCGTTTATCAGCTGAGAAATGGTCGAAATGCTTCCACCAACTTTCTCTATGCATTCACATTCCTCTAAAGTGGTCTTTGAAAAGGTTTGCTTGCGTGTGCCTACTCTAGGATTTCCCAAGGGAACCTTATAGAATCTGAACACTTGAGTGAGGAGAAAGCCATAAGGTAATCCATGATTGCACCCTTAAAATTTGCCACTTTTTGCATGTGATCTATCATGATTACTGACAAGTTGATTGGCACAAACTCATCAAGTGCTTCCATCAGGACCAAGTCTGATTTTGTAGCAATGGAACGTCTCTCAGAGCGGGCAGGAGCACTTTATTGACCAGTTCAAAGAGAAGCTGGTACTCAGGAAGCAATACCTTCTATGAACCTGTTCCCCCTGTTGAATGGCTTAATCTTTCATAATGGCTCCCCAAAAGTTTACTCCACAGACACCCTTAACTGAGTTCATACCTTCAGACGGGACTCTGAGAACCTTCCCCAATGTTGGAGCATTTAGCACAATGTCAACTCTATTTACGAGAGCACAGATGTGGTCCCCCTCAACAGTGAAAAGAGAGGCGTAGAAGGCTTGTACAGCATCTTCGTACACTAGAGGCATTCTTTCTTTAAACAGGTGTTCCCATTGTTGGAACTCCACAATTTCCAGAATTTGACGCATTCCTGTCATTTCCGAAATAGCTCGATCAAATGTGCGTCCCCACAACACTTTCTGAGTTCTTAGTCTCTGTTTCCAGAGCCCCCCATCATTTGCCATGCACCTTAATGGACCAGGTCCCTTTACTGTTTCCACCTTTTGATTGCTACAACCTTCATCAGAATTTCCTTTCTAGCTTGCTGTTATCACATTATTGTCTTTAGATGCAGCCAGCGCAGTCTTACTACATTCGACTTGCTCCTATACGTCACAGATGACCCTTTCTGTTTCTCAATAATTTCAGCGAGTCCCTTTTCCATGGACTGTTGAGTTGTCATAGATTGTTGCTCTAAGGAACCAGGTTCCTTGGAAGCATCTGTGTCTGCTTGGTTTACTGACCCACTTTTGATAAAATCCTTTGGATTCATTTTCTCCTTTTTCTTGGCTTGACACTCTTTTTTCCTTTCTGAAGTGAAGATTCTAAGCTTTCTTGCTGTAGAGACCTAATAGTGAGAGATTTTGAGGAAGACCCCATGATCTTGGAGTGAATGAGGGGTACAGAAGTGGGTTTGCATGGAGGA
>NW_017690042.1:5111-5769 GCF_001879085.1 Nicotiana attenuata
AGTCGGAGTTAGGGAGTGGGAGTTTAGAAGTGGAGGCGGCTAGGGTTTTTGGTGTGAGAGTGAGGAGAGAGTACAGAGGCGGTTGGGCGGGGAAAATGGGTCTCTAGGAGAGAACACAGTGTTGTACATGCAAACAAAGGGGAGTTGTTTCATTAATATTTACGTTGGACTGACCAAGTTAGGAGCAGTAATGGGTAATTTCCACATACCATCACACAAAAAAACAAAGCAAATAAACACCAGTAAAACAGCACCCACAGGAGGTTGGAACAAAAATAGTTAGACACTGGGGGAGGATCCTAGGGAGCACTAAGGGACGGAGGCTTCGATGAAGAGACAACAATGGTTTTGAGAACCAAGTCCACTCTGGCGTTTGCAGCCAGTTGTTCTTCAAGTAGCTGAGCCCGGAGTCCCTCATTTTCCTTTCTCAGTTGAGCAACCTCCTCATGTAAAGAAACATGTCCCTGAGCTGCTTGGCTAAGCTGAGTTTCTAGAATGGCATTTCGAGCCCTCAGTCTTTGTATTTCCTCAGATGCTACATTTTGGGAGTTTATCAGCTGAGAAATGGTCGAAATGCTTCCACCAACTTTCTCTATGCATTCACATTCCTCTAAAGTGGTCTTTGAAAAGGTTTGCTTGCGTGTGCCTACTCTAGGAT
>NW_017690043.1:0-5769 GCF_001879085.1 Nicotiana attenuata
TATCCAGTATCATCTACACTCAAGCACTAGTCAAAAATATGGAAGCCAAGCTACGCAAAAATGACCCCACACAAATGGCCAAACTTACTGCAAATACTCGAGAACTATACTCAATTGAAGATGACAAACATATTAAGGGAATTGCCTAGTCATGGCTGGATTAAAGTTAATACTGATGGAGCTTCAAGAGGCAACCCAGGTAGGAGTTCGGTTGGTTTTGTATTAAGGGATGAAGAAGGAGATGTTAGGTTTGCTATGGGAAAGTAGATTTAGGAGGTTACAAACACTAAAGCTAAAACTATAGATATACTTCAAGCTTTGAAATACTGCATGCAATAGCGATACATACAGATTAGGGTGAAAACTGATTCAATGTTGGTGAAAAATAATGTTGAAGGAACTTGGGTTCCACCTTGGACAGTGGTTGATTATGTGGAGGGCCTTATGAAGAAGTGCAACACCAGAATCACACACATAATGGGGGAGGGTAATAAGATAGCTGATTACTTAGCTAACTATGCTCTTGATAATGGTAAAATTGAGGTGCATGCGATCGATCAACAGGAGGCACAAGGCAAAAGGATTGTGAATAGTGACAAACTACAATGTCCATATCTAAGAGTAAGAGTTGCATGGGGTTAGGAGGTGAGGAGGAGAGGAGTACATGTATGATCACCATGATCAAATCCTTATGGAGGAGAACATGGGTGTTTTTTCTTATAATAACTATGTGTTTATTTTGTAGGGAAAATTACTGTATACATGCCTTGCTATTTGATACAAACTCAATGGGTGGTATTAGCACAATGTGCTCATTCCCTTGAGGGCGTATCAGTAGTAAGAACAAGCATGAAATCGAGCTTGGAATCAAGTTTACAAAGGGAGATTTTGGAAATGGACTGTCACGGCCCGGAATTCCCACCTTCGGGACCGTAATGGCGCCTAACATTTCACTTGTTAGGCAAGCTAACATTAGAACAACTTATCCATTTTTAATAGTTTAAATTAAATAATGATAAAGAACTGAAATAACTAAAATAATCCAAAGTATAAATACATAAGCTAAAATTGCCAAACGTCTGCTAGAATCCCTGCACCCGGTGTCACAAGTGCACAAGCTACTAGAATAGTACATAAAACGGTCTAAAATAAACATAAAGTTGTTTGAAGGAAAAATAAACAGCTAAGTAAAAGGTAAGGGGACTCCGGGAGCTGCGGGCCCTGAGCAGCTGTACCTCAAGTCTCCGCAAGCTGTCCAATCCGAGCACACTAATAACCGCCACTGGGACCGACTCCGAAATCTTCACAAGAAGTGCAGAGTGTACCATGAGTACAATCTACCCCTTTTACTCTGTAAGTGCCAATCCTATCCTCGAGGAAGTAGTGACGAGGCTAAGGCAAGTCACCTACACTACAACTTGTACGTAGTATATAATAAAGGCAGAAAAGGAAATACGGAACAAAATAAGACAGTCAATTGAAGATAATAGCTATAGCCTCAAGAAATAAGTCAGTGTCATCAGAATTATCAATCCTCAGAGTTTCAAATGAAAATACCAAAAACCAACACAGCAAAAGGAAATAGAAACACAGATAACAACATAGAATCCTTCCTTCTTTCACCGTAAAACATAAACAACAACAAATAATATATACATGTTGCGGTGCGGAACTTGATCCCACCATATAACAATATCAGTATCATAATTCACCCTTATTTCACCGTAACAATCCATCCTTATGCCACCCGTTGCGGCGCGCTACCCAATCCCATCGTATCTGTAAAAATTCACCCTTATTCCTCCATATCAATCCACCCTTATTTCACCTGTTGTACCATGCAACCAAATCCCGCCATATCAGTACCAAATACTCAATATACATAGTCAAATCAATAGTTCAAATCACAAGAACCTTTACGGTCAATAAATACCAAGGCGAACCCAAAATGAAACCTTGTACAACAAAGTAATTTACATAAGTAATACTACATAGCGAGACCAGTCCACTAATTGACAATTAGAAGGTGCAAGTAACAAAGTTTAAGCAAATAGCAGGGAATCATTAAGCTATGAAAAGATCTAACATCATTAACATGAGAGGACATTGATTAACAGGTAGAAATAAGAATGGAAAGCATTTAGGGCATATAACATTTAAGATGGGGAAGGAGATAATTAAAGAATAGGGGGAAATAAGGGGAAACAAGTAATTCGGCGGCATATAAGCACTCGTCACCTTGCATATACACCGCTCACATGAAATTTACATAGCATATAGTATGAGGGTTCCTAATTCCCTCAAGTCAAGGTTGGACTAAACCCTTACCTCACTTCGCAGTCAATTCAGAGCTCTATCGGGGCCTTTCCCCTAGAATCCGCCTCCAAACCACTCGTACCTAGCCATAATTTACTCAGTAATATCAAATATTGCTAAAGGAATCAATTAGAATGCATAATTTTAGAATTTCCAAACTTTCGCCCAAAAAGTCAAAATCGGTCTCGGGCCCGCTTGGTCCAAAGCCGAAATTCGGGCCAAAACCCGATTACCCATTCACTCCCGAGCCCCGTTATATAATTTGTTTCCAAATCCGACCCCAATTTGAGGTCTAAATTCCAATTTTACAATTATTCCTAATTCTACCCAAACCCTCAATTTCGACCACGAGAAATCCTAAATTTTAGGTGAAAATCTTATGAAATGTAATGGGTAATTGAAAGGAAGTAGGTTAGAATCACTTACCAACAAATTGGGGAAGAAAAAATATTGGGAAAATAGCCTCTATGGTTTTCTAGTTTTCAAATTTTGAAAGAATGGCCAAAATCCCGATTTTTGGACTGTTTTTATAACTGGGCATCAGGCCTTCTTCGCATTTGCGAAGGCCCTGACGCGATTGCGGAAGACACCGGTCAAAAGACCTACGCGTTCGCGAGTGGCACCACTTGTTTGCGAAGGCTATTCACCCCAGGCCTCCACTTACTTTTCACGATCGCGGCTGGACTTACGCGATCGTATAGAAGCTTACACCAGACACCAGCAGGAATGAAAGAAACCAGAAATTTTCTAAGTTTAAAGGGTCCGTAGGCTATCTGAAACTCACCCGAGCCCTCGGGGATCCAAACTGATTATGCACACAAGTCCAAAAACCTCACACAGACTCGCTTGCGCAATTAAAACACCAAAATAACACCTGAAACTACGAATTCGACACTAAATCAAATGAAATTTTCAAGAAATTTATAATTTCTATTTTAACAACTGAACGTTCGAACCATGTCAAACCAACACCATTTCTCACCAAATTTCATAGACAAGCCATAAATATAGAAATGGACCTTAACAGGGATTCGAAACCAAAATATGGACCCGGTATCAACAAAATCAAATATCGGTCAATTCTTAAAAATCGTCAAACCTTTAAACTTTCAATTTTAGAAAAAAATTAATAACTCGAGCTAGGGACCTCCGAATTCAATTCCGGGCATACGCCAAGGTCCCCAATCACGATACAGACCCATCGGGACAGTCAAAACACGGATCCGGGTCCGTTTTCTCAAAATATTGACTGAAGACAACTCAAATGGATTAAGGCAACAAATATTATTTTATCAATTTTTAACATAAAAGCTTTCCAGAAAAACAGTGAGAGTGCGCACACAAATTGAGGAAGGCTTAAATGAGATATTTGAGGCTTCGAAACACAGTATTAGGTTCTAAAACTCTAGATGACCTATCGAGTCATCACATTCTCCACCCCTAAAACAACCATTCATCCTCGAAAGGACATAGAAAAGTATCTGGGTTGGTGAAAAGGTGTGATATCTACTCTGCATGTTTGACTCAGACTCCCAAGTAGCTGCCTCGACCGACTGGCCTCTCTACTGCACTCGAATTGAAGGATAACTCTTTGACCTCAACTATCGAACTTGCCAGGCTAGAATAACCACCGACTCCTCCTCATAAGTCAAATCATCATCCAACTGGACAGAGATGAAATCTATGACATGGGACGGATCACCGTGATACTTCCAGAGCATGGACACATGGAACACCGGATGAACTGCTGATAAACTAGGTGGCAATGCGAACTTGTAAGCCACCTCACCCACTCTCTAATAAATCTCAAAAGGTCTGATATATCTAGGGGTCAACTTGCCCTTCTTTACGAATCTCATCACAACCTACATGGGTGATACCTAGAGCAATACCCTCTCTCCGACCATGAATGCAACATAAAAAAATGTACGGTCGGCATAACTCTTCTACCTGTACTGAGCTGTGCGAAGTCTATCCTGAATAATCTTGACATTATCCATGTCTTCTTGTACCAAATCTGACCCAACAACCGAGCCTCCCCCGGCTCGAACCATCCAACCCGCGATCTGCAGCGCCTCCCATATAATGCCTCAGAGGGAGCTATCTGAATTCCTGACTGGTAGCTGTTGTTGTAGGCAACCTCCGCAAATGGCAAGAACCGATCCCAAAAACCTCCAAAGTCTATAACACAAGCGCGGAGCATATCCTCGAATACCTGAATAGTGCGCTCGGACTTACCGTCCGTCTGAGGATGAAATGAAGTGCTCAACTCAACATGCATGCCCAACTCACGATGTACTGCCCTCTAGAAGTGTGAGGTGAACTGTGCACCTAGATTAAAAATGATAGACACGGGCATACCATGAATACGGACAATCTCTCGGATGTAAATCTCAGCCAACCATTTTGAAGAACAGGTAACTGCCACAAGAATGAAATGCTCTGACTTGGTCAGCCTCTCCATAATGACCCAAACTGCATCGAACTTCCTCCGAGTCCTGGGAGTCCAATTACAAAATCCATAGTGATAGGCCCCCACTTCCACTCAGTAATCTATATATTCTTAAGCAAACCACCAGATCTATGATGCTCATATATTACTTGCTGACAATTTAGACACTGAGCTACATGTGGAACTATGTCCTTCTTCATCATTCTCGAGCAATAATTCTTCCGCATGTNGTAGTGGTTTTTTTTTTTTAAAAAAAAAGAAAAATGAATTTTTATTTTTTTGAATGATTTGGACTTTTCCCGACGATGGATCTCCTAGACAGTTTTCTTGAGGGATTAAAGTCTAAACAAAATCCAAAAATATGTCTTTTATTTTCTTTAGGTAGTAATAATCCCCCGTGGTTTTCCTTTGTGCCTCGGTTCTTTTCCATGGGATGTAGTTTGAACCGGGTAGTTTTATTTTCTTTTAGAGTAGTTTAGGGAGTAAATGGAGGAAGAATGATGAACCTAGGCGCCCTTGACTTGTTTGATAGTAGCATATTTAGGCTTTGGCATGTGTAGTATCTTCCCTATGATTTGAAATTATTGATGATGCCTTATATGTTGGATAGCATGTCTTGTGATGCCTATGTCTCGTTTTCTTGACTTATGTTCACTTTGTGCTTCATGCTTAATATCTCGTGGCTCTATGAATACTTGCATTTGTTTGAGAGTCGGAATGAGACCGTTCTTAGTAAGTCATGTGCCATGTGTGGTGAGGTTTTTGTATAGTCTATGTATTGTACTTGTGTCTAGAACTTGCCCGGTATGTGAGTTGAAGCGAAATTTTAGGTGATGTTCGGTTTGAAAAACTGATCTTAGGCTTTCTTTGACCTTTTTGAGCTTAATTGCTTATCACAAATAAAATCGATCCCTAGTTAGCCCTTTTGAGCCTATAGACTTTTATTTGGCACCCACATTACAAGCCTATACCCTTTTTTATTCTTAATTAGTACATTGTTT
>NW_017690044.1:0-373 GCF_001879085.1 Nicotiana attenuata
CTGTAGTTCGAAATTTGTGTAGAAATACTCCTCTTTAAAGTCCCAGCAAAAATCAAAAAATCTTATTCATAAGTAAGAGTACCTGGAGAGACGAGACGGCGAGAGGGAGATCGACGGCTGGTGGAAGTAGACGACGACGAGGAGAAGACTGGTGGGCGGTGGGCGGTGGCTGCTGCTTTAAGCGTTAGGGTTTCTCACTTTCTCTAGAATTAGGAATTAGGATTTAGGAATGGGTTAGACAGTTTGGAGACAGAACATACAGGGGGGGGGTTGTTTGTTTTTGTAATTTTGTTATACTTATTCATTTTTAAGGATTTTAGTTTTTTTATATTTAATATATATAAATAAAAATAAATTTTATATATATATTTAT
>NW_017690044.1:4602-5769 GCF_001879085.1 Nicotiana attenuata
CTGTGTTAGGTGAGTCAAAAGCTGTTGGTAAGGAGATAACAACGTCAAATTCTGAATCTGTTGGTATTTGGCAGACTGCTAAATATGTAAAGAGGTAATAGAGTATCAATCATCAATATTTAGTGAAGCTATCTGCTTCATTCACTGAATTTGCGATGTAAACATTTCAGCATCATCAAAAAGAATTCCAAGCTAAGGAGAACCAACAACTTGAAGCCAATCTAAACTTAAAAGTTGGATAGATGTCTCCAAAATGAGTCCAGGACATTATGAAATTGTCAATACTGTCAAAGAACAAAGATTTTAAAGCAACTTCCCAATCAACTTGGGGCAACCTTCAATTGCAAGTCTCTTAAGTGTAGGGAACTCTCCATTCCCGTTGTTGCTGTTCCCTCATAGTTGAAGCAAGCTTCTCGTCTTGCAACTCCAAAAGGTCCTCCTACATCACAAAAACCATTAAGAAGCAAAAGCGTGTCAGGCACAAACAGCAAGTAAAACGACTATACACACAAGTTCAAGTTGCTTGAAACATAACACCTAAAAGGGATTGGAAGATAAGGCTCAGAAGTCAGGAAAACTTAGATTTACATCAAACATGATTGTTGGGTGTTAATGGTATCGTTAAAGCC
Source organism: Nicotiana attenuata (assembly GCF_001879085.1). Classification (NCBI taxonomy): domain Eukaryota; kingdom Viridiplantae; phylum Streptophyta; class Magnoliopsida; order Solanales; family Solanaceae; genus Nicotiana; species Nicotiana attenuata. Next base: position 5,232 of record NW_017690044.1, read on the forward strand.
AAGAACTCATATACGAACAAAGAAGATTGGATCGTAGAAAATTTAGGGGAAGCAAAACTGATTTTTTTTTTACATAAGAACTACTGATACAAGTATAACAACATTCATATAATCAAGATAAAAGTATAAAAGTACAATGAGCTACAGAATAATAACATTGTCCAAACAACCTAAACACAACAAGAAAAAGGAACATTACAAATTGTAAAAAGAAGTGCCATCAAACATCGTCAATCTATATCAACAATGTTCCACCAAACCATACAATACCCAGCATAGCCCCAGCAAAAACTTGAGTTGCCTCAGATTACACCTCTACTGTAGTTGAAATTTGTGAGAAATACTCCTCTTTAAAGTCCCAGCAAAAATTAAAAAATCTTATTCATAAGTAAGAGTACCTGGAGAGACGAGACGGCGAGAGGGAGACCGGCGGCTGGTGGAAGTAGACGAGGAGGAGGAGAGGACTGGTGGGCGGTGGCTGCTGCTTTAAGCGTTAGGGTTTCTCACTTTCTCTAGAATTAGGAATGGGTTAGACAGT
>NW_017690045.1:0-642 GCF_001879085.1 Nicotiana attenuata
TTGAAGAGTTGCTTAGAAGGTATTAAGGACTCAACATGTTTAAGGTATGTTAAGGCTCTTCCTTCATTCTTTTGGCATGATCTAAAGTGAAACGAACATAAACGATACGCTATTTCATAATGAATCTACTCCTAGCAACTAAGGTTGTCCATGTTATTCTTTCCTTAAAAAGTTATTCCAAGAAAGTATATATGATCCTTTGAGTCCTAGTGAAGTTCATATTGATGGTATGATGTCCATAATGTTAGTCGATGGTGCAATGACCTTATGTCACTCCAAAGGTTTAGAACGTGACTCCATGAGTCCAGCATGCATTATATATGTATCTACTTTACTCTACCGAGCCGCGCTATAGTCGGCCGGGTATGGCACCTATTGTGCAACCACTGATCAGTTGGGTTTACCGAGCTCCACGTGGCCGGGTACGATTCTACCGAGCCTTATGATGGCCGGGTACGTTTTTACCGAGTCCTCTTTGAGGCCGGGTATGATATGATGATGATGATGCCCACAGAGGCGTATGTTTTTAAAAGTTTATGTATATATATGTATTATGCATTTCATGTCAGTAGCCCCCAGAGGCACTCAGATGTTACAGGTTGTATCTCCTCTATCTCTCTTTACGTTACTGATCTTGTTTAT
>NW_017690045.1:4862-5769 GCF_001879085.1 Nicotiana attenuata
TAGCGGTACGGGTAGTTTGGCTAGGCACATACAAACACACCCTAGAGATAAAGTTAAATATTTACAAATGAAAGCGCAGCAAGAGGGGACAAGTGTAGATACTGCGGTTAACCCTAGTACAGGTTCAAATCTAGTTCAACCAGGAATTAACACTGTGACCGGTGGTATTTTATATTACGATCCTAATAAAGATCGTGAAGAATTAGCAAAGATGGTTACGTGCTTACCATATACTTTTCCTTCTAACCCTAATTTTGTGCATTATATTAGAAAAGTTTTTTCATCCTACTTATAAAGGTTGGCCTCGCGCAACAGTTAAGAGCGATATTTATAAATATAAACATGAATATGAACAATATTTGTGGTATTTATTTACTCATATAACTAATCGGATTTCTATTACTACTGATATTGGTAGAAGTAATAATGACTGTGATTATCTAACTGTTACAAGTCATTGGATAGACGAGGAGTGGATAATGCAAAAACGCATTATTGCGTATAGAATAATTAATTCACGTCACACAGGTAAGTTTATTGCTAACACTGTTGCAGATATTTGTAGATATTTTTGCATTAGAGATAAAATAATGGCAATTTCTATGGATAATGCTTCTAGTAACACTAGTGCTATAGGCATACTTACAATAACACTAAATCCTGCATTTAGTAATTGTTTCCATGTGAGATGTATTTGTCACATTTACCATTTAATCGTCGGTGATGGTATGAGAATTTTAAATTTAGAAATTGAAAAGGTTAGAATGGCTCTTAATTGGCTTTTTTATTCAAACCGTAGAAGTAGACTTAGAGAGTATTTTAAAAAATGTGATGAATTTGGCCTTAGAGAAAGAAAGGTTCCTAAACCTTGTCCAACTAGATGGAATTATATGTACGAAAGTTTATT
>NW_017690046.1:0-731 GCF_001879085.1 Nicotiana attenuata
ATGATTTGTTGGTTATAGGCACATATGGTGCGGTTCAATTGGGGTCTCTTAGTGGGATTCGAGCGGGAAGAGTAAGTGAGCGATGCTTAGTGAACGGCGTATCGGTTGTGACTTATCGGGTTGCGTGGCATATGTTATTTGTTTCACCGTGGGTGTAATGATTTGCTTGGGTTCCAGACATCAAATTGTGCGTGGCCGTCGATTTTGAGCATAGTGACTTGAGGTGTTCCAGGTGTAACAGTGTTTGGATAGGATCGCGCATTGTAGCGAGGCTACGTGGAGATATTACCTTTCGGGGTAGATTCATGTGTTCTATTTCTATGATGTGAGACGGGGTCTCAGCTTTGTGTTGTGATGGTACTGATGAGCTTGAGGTACAGCTCTTTCGTTTGGGTCATTTTCATGATTTGAGTATGTTCAGACCGTTTCTTATTGGTGCGCGAATTATGCAAGTTGTGGCTTAGGCCTGTATTGATGTGTCATGTCACCAGAGTGGTGTGTTGGATTTGAGGTGATCGTTGGGGTCATTAATGAATACGAACGGATTTGATTTCAGCTTGTTGGAAGGATAATATCGAGGTTCGGCTCGAAAATTTGCTGTAGTATTAGTCAAAAAGGAAGTGGCTTCATGAATGGTTGACCTGAGAAATGGTTACGGTTTATTGCGTATTTCATTTATCGTCGGCAGTATATAGAAGTATTGGAATAAGACCTTAGTTGATAAGAGGTTT
>NW_017690046.1:5167-5769 GCF_001879085.1 Nicotiana attenuata
GGTCGTGTTTGTTAGTAGTTTTATTGGTGTATATAAGGTTAGAAAGTAATGTATTATTATGTTGTTAGTTTGTGTTCTTGTGTTGTTGGTGTTAGTTTGAATTTGGAGGAAGTAAGGAGTTATAGGGAGGATGCTGCCCGCTTTAATACAAAATAAGCTTGTCGTTCGTTGTGCGATAGTTGTATCTTTCGTAACTTAATGATAATATTATTATCATTGCAATTGGCCAAAAAAAGTTACAATTCATCATTTCCAACAACTCTTCAATCTTAATCACAACTTCAATGACCAGGGCACTCTCAACCATATACCCAAATGCATTACAAAGGAGGACAACATCATTCTTACTGCTATTCCAGATTATGAGGAAATAATGAGGCTTTTTTTAGCATGAGAACTTCCATTTCTGCAGGCCCAGATGGCTTTAATGGTACTTTTCTATCAAAAATGTTGGGATACATCAAAGAGGATAATAAAGATTTTGTCCAGAACTTTTTCAATAGGAAGAACATGACCAAATTCTATTCTCATACTTGCTTGGTGCTCATACCCAAAGTGGAATCACCAACCAATTTCTCAGAGCTTAGGCCTATCACTTTGAG
>NW_017690047.1:0-737 GCF_001879085.1 Nicotiana attenuata
CCTTCCTTTCTATCGAATCGATCATAACCACTACCTACATTCCAGGAAATTGTGCACCACAAATAAGAGCTAATAAACTTTTTTCAATTTTGATCATGCATATTTAAGTAAAAAGATAATGGATATATGTAGAATTGTTGATATACTTAAGAGAATTGTACTCATTCTTTGGACCTAGTGACCTAGCTCCTTGATCACGTCCAACTCTAATCCTAAAAAGGATAAGCGGTCGCTGCAAATGTAATCCGATCTAAAAGCCTGGAGTCGAATCCCACAGAGAACTAAGGTTTAGCTACAACTGTTTACTATCACTAAGAAGACAGACTCGAAATTCCTAAGTTGTAAATATCAATATTCTTATGTCTAACTAATTAATTAACAAATTAAAATAGTAAATTAACAACTAAAGATACTAAGGGTCGGAGACAAGAATAAGGAGGTCTAGAGTTATGATTTCCCCAATTGTTGGAATCCTTCTCGTTGCGTCTTCTATAATTTCGCCTAAGTATTCTCTACCGATCGTGAGTACTTTGTCAGTATACTGTATTTGTAAAATAATTCTGGAAATATAAATGAACATAAACAGAAATGAACAACAACAGAAATGTACAACAAAATATTAGAAAACCAATTCGAGCCCACTGAATTCACAGTGTTTCCTTAAGGAATTTATTCCCCTCCTAGTACCCAAGGTTATGGATTATTTCCTCCCAGGATAGAACGAATTACACACTGGT
>NW_017690047.1:4865-5769 GCF_001879085.1 Nicotiana attenuata
TTTCCACCTCGAGATGGTATTGACTTCATGTCACAAATATCTATGTGAATTAAGTTTAAAGGATTTGAATTCCTTTCAACCGACTTATAAGGATGTTTAACATACTTAGATTCCACACATACTTGACATTTTGATTTGTCACATTCAAACTTGGGCAATACTTCCAAATTAATCATTTTCCGTAAGGTTTTATAATTGACATGACCCAAACGTATATGCCATAATTCATTTGACTCAAGTAAGTAAGACGAAGCTGAAATTTTATTATTATTTTCAACAACCATTACATTCAGCTTGAAAAGGCCCTCAGTGAGGTAACCTTTTCCTACAAACATCTCATTCTTACTTATTACAACCTTATCGGAAACAAAAACACATTTAAAACCATTCTTAACAAGAAGTCCAGTAGAGACTAAATTTTTCCTTATCTCGGGAACATGAAGGACGTTATTCAAAGTTATACTTTGCCGGAAGTCGTTTTGAGAAATATCTTCCCACATCCTTCAATCTTCGCCTTTGAAGCATTTCCCATAGAAATCGTCTCATCGGGTCCAACAGGAGCATAAGAAGCAAAAGCTTCTCTAACAGCACAAACATGGCGAGTGGCTCCAGAATCAATCCACCACTCTTTAGGATTGCCCACCAAGTTGCATTCGGAAAGCATGGCACATAAATCATCAACATCATCATGCTTTTCAACCATATTTGCTTGACCCTTCTTCTTGTCTTTTTTCGGAGCACCACACCCCGTAGATTTGTGTCCGGTTTTTCCACAGTTGTAACAGTTTCCACTGAACCGCTTCTTGCTTGGGTTGTATTTTGGTCCAGAAGCCTTCTTCCTCTTTTTGTTCTCTTCAACAATATTTGCTCCCATTATTGTTGAGTTTCCACGGCCTCTCTTTTC
>NW_017690048.1:0-5769 GCF_001879085.1 Nicotiana attenuata
AAGTTCTGCCCCCTCTGTGAGCCTTGCCTTGGGACCCTTTGAGTTCCCTCTAAACTTGGACACTTGAGGGCTGGCACTTTCACACTGCACTTGTCCCCTACTCTGGTGATACAATTTGGGTGTGAGCACTGCCCGGAGTCCTATTGAGGCTCTTAGGGAACTCTGACACACTCAAATAGGTGAAAGGCTTTGGATCAATGGTCTTTGAGTTGGTCTATCTCATAATTCAGACAGGAAGTCTGAATCAGGCTCTCCTTTGGTTGTATTTTTTTTTTACTTTTTCTGATGTAATTTTATTCATTCTAGTTTGTAATAAGGTTTAATAAACGCTTGGGGCTAGCTAGTGAAAAAAAAGGGATGGGTAACTATGCATGCAAAGGGTAGAAAATCATGCCTATAGGTCTACTTAAATTCTGCATATTCAAATACATATAAAAATCATGCCTATAGGTCTATTCTAATTCTGCATATTCAACTCCGCCTAGAAATCATGCCTATAGGATTGTTCTAATGCCATTCAAACTGTATTTAGATACCATGTGTCTAAGGTTCAACTTCTGCATTTAGATACCATGTCTATAATGTTCAATTTTTGCGTTTAGATACCATGTTTATAAGTTTTAAAACAAGTCCTGCATCTAGAAACCACGTCTATAAGTGTCTAAAATCAGCAATATGTAGAAAACATGCCTATAGGAGTTTCTAAATGAATTTGATTTGCCTCACTCAGTGTTAGATATAAAATCAGTAATAATGGATACTGTCAGTTGCAGAACTTGTAATCAATTCGTTTAAATTCAGCCTCTCTTTAATAATCCGAATCCCTCGCTTAACCAAAGTTTAGCAAGCATGCCTATAGGGTTTTCAAAAAATTCGTTCGAGTTTTAATGTGTTATTACCTTCTAAATTCAGTAGATATCATGTCTATGGGATCCCGTCTTAACACTTAGGCAAGCCATAGGGTAAAACTATAAACTGAATCTGTTTTAACAATTACAACCAGTAGGCAGGCCTGATTCGGGCTTCTTATCTGAATTATGTAATGAACCAGTCTACCTCAACTCTTAAATTCTCTCTCACATTTAGTATTTAATTAGACCTAAACAGTATGTGAAAGTCATGCTAATTATGTGCTTTTCTGTTCAAGGAGGTATAATTGAGCCCCTGTTTGTTTATATGCTTTTCCCCTAAAATGTGCAATATGTGTTTTGTATGTCGCCTTAGATTTTTTACCTTTTGAAACCTCAAATAAGCCCAATATCCCTCCACTTTTAGGATTAGTAGTCCTAAGTGCCTCCGAGACTGATAGGATCGGGGCGGCTAATAGCATGCAATAAGTAATCGAGACCATTCCGCGCTTTAATACCTTAACGGGATGGGAAAGGTAGATATGGATATGACGACCACGCGATAATGTCACGTGCATACCCTCATTGAGGAGTGATTACCGGGCATTGTGTGGGGTGATCCATATTATTAATAAACCTAGGACCCCTCTCCCTTTATTTTTTATTTCTTTCTTTTCAACATTTTAACTCTTTATTTTTAAAATCAGCTTTTCTAATTACTCTTTCAAACCTTGTTTACTTTCAAACCTTTATGTGTTAAAACCCCCTCTTATTTGAGCCTTATTTGCTTATATGTTGATTGTACCCAAATTCACAATAATTGTCTGGCTGGGAACCACACTAGTGGATTCTGAGGGGTGCCTAACATCTTCCCCTTAGAATAATTTCAAGCCCTTACCCTATCTCTAGTTATTCAAATCGAACTCTTCTGGTGTCCTAATGCACCCTAATCATTAGGTGGTGACTCTTCAAAATTGCAAAATCCCTTTCCCAAAAGGAACGAGTTGTCCCTACCAAATGTCAAAAACCCGATTTTTCGCGAGAAAAAGGGGGCGCGACAGTACTCGAGGAGATTGGTGCGAGGGGCTTTATTCTTTCCGATGAATTGGATCGAGCAAGGGCGGATAAGCGTGACACGTGGTCATTTCTTGCTGACGGGGCGGGGAGTGAACCCGGCGAGCTATAGCCCTTCGGAATGGATCGTAGATTGTGCCGTTTTGTTGCTTTGCTTTTGATATATGTAGAACATGTCTGTTTATGGAGAGTGTGTCTCCTCCCCCTTTTTCCCTCTGCGTGTGTGAAATAAGAAGAGACTTTAAAGCCTTACTTCTTCCGCATCACTTTCTGTTATTGCCTTCGACCATGCCAGCTTCGATATTTGGCGGGATCCTCATAAGTCCGGGACCAAACGGGCTAGCCCGGGGCTCCTAGGTGTGGTTCTTGATGCGAGCAAGCATTGCGGTTCCTGTGCTTTGTCCGGCCGTTTAGGTCCAGTCTCCGAGTCGTTTTGCGAGTCGAGCTGTAACTGGCCTTTAAGCTCTTCCCTATCCGCACGGGCGGGTGATGGTGGCCTTCTTTGCCTCGGGTCGAAATGACCTTATAAGCGGATGACCCGGAGGCTCACTCGGCTGGCGATCGTGGTGTTTGTGTCGTGCCCTTAGGCATGCTGTAGTTTTGTGCTTATTGCGGGTCCAATCTCCGAGTCGCTTTGCGATTCGGGCTGTAATTGACCTTTACGCGCCTTTCGATTTCCCGAATGGGGTAGTGCTTTGCACGTTGTTTTGATGTTGAGACCTTTCCGTATGTGGCCCGGGGGCTTGCTTAGTTAACTATTTTGGATCCGGTCTCCGAATCGAGTTACGATTCGAGCTCACTTTAATACTCAAGTTGTCAATTTGGCTGGCGACAATGGCTCTTACGCTGTTTTTGCCCGTGGGCTTTTTGTAGGCTTGTTTTCCTCTCGTTAAGGTCTTTTGAATGATTTTTGCCTGACCCGTCGTCGGTTCTAGAAGAACCTCGATTTCAAATCGTTATCGCCGATATTTCGAGCACCTCGGAAGGTTCATAGCCCGTTGTTTGCCTGTTGAGGGAAGCCTGTTTTAACCGGTTCTTTCCGAAATATATTCGAAGTAGTGGCCTATGATTTTTGTTTAGCGACGGTCGGGCGCCCCCGAGTCGCGTTATTTTGGCTGTATCAGTCGTTTTGACCGTCGTCATGTGCGTTTGGCCTTAGCCATTTTTGATACCGAGTGATAGTTTAGGCATCTACATCGAGGGTATGCCCTTTCAGGATTCTTACAAATGCGACGTATAGCCTAAACTTTCGGGATTTTCACGCCTGTTGAGGTCTTACAGTTTGTCATGCATGTTGAGGTCTTACAGTTTGTCATGCCTGTTGAGGTCTTACAGTTTGTCATGCTTGTTGAGGTCTTACAGTTCTTGGGTGATGTAGAATGGACCTGGTTATGCCGAGTCTGCCCGTTAAGGGTCTTACAGTTTCGGATTTTCCAGCGTATGGTGATTGACGACAGCCTCCGAGTCATCAAGTTGTTTAAGCGCGAAGACCGCTTCTTGTGAGCTCGGAGTTGCCCTGTAGGGGCTTTATGAGCCCGGAGTTTCGATCCTGAGATCGCACGAGTGCCTAGTTGTAGGCATCGAGTCTTCGAGTATTTCGGAATGCAGTCGGTGGAGGGGGGCCCCCTGCCGGCGATATACTTGAGATTTCTTTGTCCGGAGAATAAAATGCCGAGAAAATATCCTTCTATTGCTTGGTATAGATGTACATTGTTCTGCCATTGTGAACTCGACCCATACGTGCACAGCTTCTCGGACCATTTTAGCCCAGCATATAATTCCCGACGGGGGTTTAGTCCGCCGTATCTGGGTCCTCCCGAGGGGGATGCTCTTAGAGGCAAACCATCGTTCGTTGTTGGGCTATCGGCATAAACCCTGTGACATCATCGAACCTTCTTCTGGTATGCTATTCTGCCAATAATGTTGCTGACAAGGTTCCTTTCGGGGCGGAAGCCCGGCTGAAGGGAGAAAACACGGCGGTCGCCTATATGAGGCCTAGGAATCTCCGGGTAGAATCTTGAGGACCTCCTAACATCCTAGCCAGCTGTCTGCGTTCATGTTAGTAAAAAGAAAACGAAGGAGCAAAAGCAGTTCTTTCTTACCGCGGGGTGTGTAGGCGATGTTCCGAGACTCGGTATGTCCCTGTCGGCTTATTCTAGTTCTGCCCTTTGCGAGGAATCTCGCTCCTTTGTCGAGATGGGACCGTCGACGCCTTCGGGTAGAGCGTCGGTGGTCGTCTGAATAAATATTTATACTTTGCGCTTCCTTTGATGGTGTAAAGCCCGAGGTCCGAGCTCGGACTCAGGCGGGCTATATTGAGAGAATGGTCTTTTCGGCGTCTTGTCATTTGGAGTTCACCAAGGATTCGGGATGTGGGGGCGATTTGGTTCATTAATGTGGACCGCCCTATTGACCTTTGGTCCGATACCGTCGTTGTGGGCGACCGAACTTCCTGAATCTATGAACACATTATTTATTTTAAGATTAAGCGGACTAGGGAGAGGTTTACCAATGTGCTGACGTAACGCTAGGGTGGAGTTGTTGTGCCCTTTTCCCTGGATGCAAGAGTCTCCTTGGAAATATTTCCCTAGATCTGTCTTTGTCCCGGTGGCAGGTATTTTTGCTTCCCACGTTATGAGTTCTCGGAGGGCGTCGCCGCTCCTCCATTGTCGTGGTGATACGTCGCGGCTTGTTTACTTCATCCTTCCTGGTAGTCTTCTTTCCTCGGGGCCAGATTTGAGCTTGACCGTTCGATAGTACTCGTCGGCGATTTTGACTGAGTAGCACGGCTGTCATATTTTCGGGACGGGAGTCATTCGTGGCCCCGCTGCCGCTTGGGTCCTGCGGATTTCGCGTCGGGTTGTGGTTCGTTCGAAGGGGCCTTGGTCAAGTAGTCCTGGGTCGCTCAGCATTCCTGGTTTCGCTTATGGTGACTATGATATTTGGCATAACAATGTTGAGCCCACACTCTGCTGGACGAGGTTTGTCTGTCGGCTATGCCTCACCAGATCTGGTTCCGCTGGAGGTTCCTCGGGGACGTCGCCCTCGAACTACTCCCCTACCGTTGCAAGGTAGGTTGGATCTTGGGGCGTTCCTCCCATTAGCGGCGCATGGACGGTATCTCCATCCGTTTGGCATTAGTTTCTCCGTGGAAGGCCTGCTTAGGTGTGTTATTTCTGCAGAGCTTTCTGGATGGCCGCTCATGGCCCCGATTAGTGGTCGGTGCTGGGTACGGACGCATGGCCAAATCTCGGTCGGGTATCTGGCTAAGCGTCGTTTGAAACGACCTGGGGTCGGCGGGTATGCTCTTTTTAAACCCCGAGCAAAGGCCAGTGTTGTCTGTTCATTCGAAGCCGGATGCGATCTCATTCGTCCTATCAGGGAGCAAGATGCGACTTCTTGTGGTGTTTCTTACTTTCTTTGTTCGGCCTCCGACTTGTCGGTTTCCGCCGCTGCTACTTCGATGACATCGGCGTATGTTTCTGCGGCGGGGTCATCTTGAAAGTCGCTGTTTTTCTTCGTGCATGCGTGACTGATGGTGCGCTCGTCAGGGGAAGCTGTCTCCGGTGTTGCTGCGCTGGGGGCCCTCGGATGGCTTTGCAACTGAGCAATGGCCAGTTGTTGTGCCTGCAACATTTCAAAAATATCGTGAAGACTAACTTCCTGTTCTTCCCGGGCCAGGGCTTTTTGAACTTCCTATCGGTCACTGTGTCGTGCGCCTCTGTTGGTGTGAGAAGTTTCTTTGACTTGCTGTGCGTCCTGTGAGTCCGCATCCGCTAGTATTGATCCGGGTGCGTTATCGGAATCCTGTAGTGGTGCTCCGGCGGCCGGGATAGCTATACCATTT